>NC_056726.1:516396830-516573649 GCF_019279795.1 Protopterus annectens | reverse complement strand
TGGGGTCACAGGGCATTTCCATCACTATGGTCCACAATAGTCTATACATACGTGGGTGCTGGGGTCGTGCTTTTAAAATGTTTTCCCATGAGAATAACACAGCCTTGCAAGGCACCTTGTCAATTACACTGTCCTTCTGTGATTGTAACTGTTTCAAGGACCCTAGACTGTTCCGATACAGTACTCAGTTAATTTCTTAATACGTTGCTTTGTCTCTCTGGTAAGGAGTTGTACTGTTATCTTCAATTGAGCTCACAAGGCCATCCTCCTCAGAGGAAGGGGTGATGTTATGCATGTACATACATTTATTGTTCTGTAACCCAGCAGATAATTAATGCTGACAGACATAAGCCTGCTGTACTGGTTACTGCCAGGATCAGAATTCCATCACACTACAGCTTAGCTTCACCAATTACATGCAGGCTTACTTCTACTGCCATATTGTACGGTACAATTCAATGCATTATATAGTATTTCGAGTCTAAACTGGCACTTCATATGTGTTTCTATATATATTTTTGAACAACATCCATCCGGCCATATGCATGTTGTTCCGTCCTTTACCTTGACCGTGTGTATTTGGCCGTCCGGCAACGCTACTCTCCACATGTGATGTCCCACCTTCCCCTTCTTTGCCTGTAGCACCCTGTTAGGACGTCCTGTTTGATAGGCACGTGTTCCGCTATATGTGATCGACTTCACTGCATAGCTAAACATCGATGCGGTGGTTCAACAACCCGACTTGTCCACATGTGTACAGTTATGTGCACCGTGTTGTATGCAAACCTATATGGTTTCGACGGGTACATACCACATGCGGGATGTACACATTCTGCAGACACATTCACATGCAGCCATTTACATATCTGTACCTGAGGTAGGTTGGTGACATGTGGGGTACGTTTTTAGCAGCGTGGCATTGCCTAACACAAACATCTTACCACATTTCAGGTATGCACATTGTGTGTGGGTGTATAGCTGCACACGGATGCTAGCAGGTTAGGGTGCACAGGTGTACATGGGTGGGACTGACATGTACAATGAGGCTATTGTGTATTACATCTGAATGCATGGGTTCTGCTTCTGGATATTACACTTCAACATACGCCATCCAGTGTATGCGACAGAGACGTTGCTGGGTGTGGGATATGTTGCTATGCACATGTTTGCCTGTGTTTAAGGTATCTTGATTCCTTACTGTTGTTATGTCGACACAGCTACCCGGCTATGTACTCTCACAACTGCTTGTGACCATTATGGTTGGCACCTTTTCCAATGCCCATAGTGGGGCATGTTATGTGGAAACTTCAGAATTTGCAGGACTACACATACCCACGGCAAGTGCAGTTGACAGAACTTCACTTGTTTGCCATACTATAAGCTTATTCTGTAAGCATTTGGGTTCCTTATTCATTTTCTTATGCCATGTATGTGTTTCATATACAAATGTATATGTTTTATACTACTATTACGTGTATATTGGAATATTTTTGGCAGGGGATCTGAGGTCATTTTCCATTTTTCCGATTGTTGCAGGGACACAACTGTCCAATCAGGGACTGTCCATGGCATATTGGGACAGCTGGTAACCCTGGTGACCATGCCCATGTCGCTACTGGGGTTGCCACCTTTTCCAGTTTCCAAGCTGGGATATTTCCGGGACTCACATCTGACTTTACAGGCCGACACATACACACGGTCACTATATAGCATAGAACTTCACTTGTTTGCCTAAGTAAAAGCTTATTGTTGTGGCAATTTGCTTGCTTATTCTGTTTCTTGTGACATTTAGGTATTTCAGTTACAGAAATAACCAATTCATGCTACCATTACATTAAATACGGGATATCATTATGTCCTACAATCTTAGCACATTTGCCATTTTAATACGTTTTTTCGGGACACAACTGCCCATAGAGAGACTGCCCCACCCAAAGTGGGACAGGTGGTGACCTTAGTCGCTGCTCCTATGTCGGTGCGGCGCTGACATGCTGCTGTACACCTTCTCTGAGTGTAACCACTGACGGTGCATTGCGGGACAAACGCGGTCATATGCGTATCCTTTGCTCCTTGGATGGGTACACTTAAGCCTTCGTGGCTTGTATTTGCTTCTCCGTTTATTTGGGACGGGTACTATGCTGCATACTCTACGTGCGTTTCATTCTGCACGGGACCTGGCTGCTGCCATTACTATTATGGGCGGACCGTGGCTGTCAGCACATTAGGTTGCTCACCTCATGCCGGCTTAGACACGCCTCCAGACGCATCCTACCTGGGCTCGCTCACGTACACTACGCACGTGTCTGTGGTTGCGGTGCACTCTCATTAATATGCATATGGCGCTACTGCACCGGCTATTCACTGCACCACCGGCGCAGACCTTACGCCGGCCTTGCGCCGAGCTTCATGAATCCTGGGGATTGTTTTCAAGTACAATCTCAATGAATAAACATATCCAATCAATAAATCTGGCATCATACCCACAATTTATCGAGAGAAAGACCATGACCATCTCAAGCCCTTGTAGGTGTGGAATCTCCTTGAAGAGGGACACATCTAAAGTCACTAAAAGATCTGTCATCACTGACTCACTATTATTAACAAACTCATACACATCTTCCAAAAAATGTTGAGTATCCCTCAAGACGATATTCTGTTTATCTAAGACCATTCTCAATTTCTTCTCAACAAAAATGGATACTCTATTCTCACCACTGACTCTAGTAAGGGATGGTCACTAAGAGCAAAGATGGATTCACACAGTATTTTCAGATGCAGCTCCCTGCACCAAGCACAATTTCCCTTAAGAGCACACAGGGAGCATACTCCAGACCTGGAGCTGGACTCTCCTTCGCTCTCCAGACCCACACAGAACTCCACACTGACCACTTTGGAGCTCTCTGTCCCAGTTCCCAGTAGCTGACACACATACTTGAATATCTGAGTTTCACACACACACCTGGGAAAAGCTGGTGGAGATTTACTAGCTGTGCCCCTTTCTGCCTAGAGTCTGAGGTAATCGCATCGCCACCAGTCAGCTACCCTAAGGCCCTTACAAAGGGTACTCAATTATACTGTGTAAAATTAATACTAATACAAATGGTAGAGTGTGACCAAAGCAGCAAGGCTTTCAGGAGAGGCCACTGTTTCACTAAAACAAGCATAAGTACTCTAAAGATGTTAAAAGTATTCTCTAAAGGACCAGCCACCATGAAAGGTATTAAAATATTTAATGATAAATAAAACAGAAAGGAGAATACTGAATACAACAAACAACAGAGTTTCAACCACAGAGACATACAAAATAATACATTTGGATAGTTTCTCATAGATGCACAAAGCAATACTAAACTATTCTCACTAAATGTCCCTGACTAAAGAACTACTGTTCCCTGTCTACTTGGTAAAGCAAGGCAATCTGATGTGTGCTGTCTTACAGTCTTGTTGATGTTGCTTAACCCCCCAACAGTTTCACACAGAAATGGGCATGGCCTGCACGATTGACAAGCCAGAATCAGTGATGGAATATGCTAATGTGGCATGATTGACACTGAATGCAGATTTGCTAGTGATATCATGCATACATTGCTTTGTGACTAGTTTACAATTAATTGTTGTATTCTCCTTAAGCAGACCAACAAAACAAGTTACATTAATGAAAGTAATTAATTAATGGGTTTTAATTCAGAATTTTTTTTTATTTTTTTTCCAGAAACAGATCTTAACAGCAGGAGAACACATTTCTACTGTGTTGCCTTCCCGGTAAGCATATTAGCATTAAACCTTAGGTACACGCGAAAATAAATGGCCATAGTTACATTAAGGAAAGTAATTCATTAATGCTTTTTAATTCGGAAGCAGTTGTATATAGTACTGGCAAACTCCTACAACTCTTTCATCATGTGTGGCTCCACTTTCAGGATGGATCTACATTGTTCCTCCTGAATCACTAGCTCTTCTGTTGAATGAAGTCATCTATTCAGTATCCTGTCTTAGACTTCCTTAGGGACCGTGAGGAGAGTGACGATTGTATAATTGAGGCATACTGTCTTGACACCAGTCACTCTTTTTAAAGTGGGGCCTACTATCTTTTTTGCCAGTACAGAGACATTGTCCCAGGCATCTCCATAAAAATCTCATCCTGCACAGAAAAATACTCTCAATATGGGTTTTGGTTTCTGGAGGCTGTCTAACCTAACTCATCACCTCTGCTGATGCAAGATTTTGGAATATACAGCCTCGTATCTAATGTCATAGCCATAAAGTTGCTTGTTAACCTTTGGCACAATACACTTATGAACATCTTGTATTGAAACATGGTGTTTATTATGGACAATTCATAACAAGCACAGAAGTCCAAAAATATTTCTATGCAGATTTATTTCAGGCAAACTGTTACTTTCAGTAGTAACCACAGAGACATCTAACTTTAGTGAAGGAGGACTGGATTAAAAATGTTTTCTACTCATTTCAAATGTGCAAACTTCTATGAAAAGCAGTGTTTCCTTTTTCCTAAATAGGGATTCTTACCTGGATAAACATGTAGAGTTAGTCAAAGACATATTTTGATTTGCGTTGTTTTAACTAGTGCAGTGATCTCAATAAAGGTACAAATACAAGTTTCATCATATACAGATGGCTAATGTTTTATAGGACACAGTGAGAGCAGAGGCAATAAAGATACATAAAAAAAATGGACCGTGGAAATACGGGAGTGTAAAGGCTGAAATCCGTTTCTTTGATTTCTGTTGCTTTAAATTAATTCAGTTGCATTCTCGGTGACTGCCTCATAATTAGCAGCTCAAAAAGGCACAGTTTGACTAGGGTGCTGTTTGAGGGTGCGGTTCTGCCATATATATATGTGTGTGTATTGTACGTATTTATATATCCATATTTCAGTACTTAGTTCTGTTGCTGAATTTGCAGCTTTTTAATGGAATGAATATTCATGCGGACCACAGGCTGAATGCATAATTATCCATTAGTGTACAGTGACGTCGACGTGATCCTGGGTGTCTGGCATGGTTTGGGTTGGGATTGCTACTGCACATCTGGGGGGTTAATCAACATCATCAAAACCTGTCTTATCACAGCAAAAGCCAGATTATGTCTGTGTTTGTCTATGTGGACGTGTGAGATATATATCCTGTCAGAAATCTTTCCTGTCAAGTTCCAAAGAAATCAGATGCTGGTTAGAGGTTATCACCTCTGGTCACGTGACTCTAGTAGAATTCACACACACACTATCTTTCCTGTCAGGTTCCAAAGTGCTGCTGTTAGAGTTCCAAAGAAATCAGATGCTGGTTAGAGGTTATCACCTCTGGTCATGTGACTTTGGTACAATTCACACACACATACAGCTTTGCCAAGATCTGTGGCTGTATCTGAAAGCTATAACACTATTTCAAACTTTCCACCCTTCCAGAGTTCTCTGATAAACATACTCATTTTATCAGTTACAACAATACAACCTAATATACGTGCATGCATTCTTTCTGTCCAGCAGGACCTACTGTTGATGCATTTTTAACACAAGTAACTCTACAAATATATTTTTAACTCAAACATCTGTACAAATCAGTGTGATGGTCAAATATAAAATTCTTTAAAAAAAAATTCCATCTAGCTATGCTGGCATATGTACACATGTACTGCCCTACTCTCAATGGCACATATGGCACTACCTCATAACATCACAGTAGTCAAGAGTACAGAGTTTATAAGATAGTTGCACACTGAGCAGCAGGTTAATTTCAGCTGTCTCAGTGTGGGCCATTGAATCTGTTATTTGGGTAAAATTCAATCACTGGCTTTTAATTACACATCCTGGATACCAGCAAAGGAGAAACTTGAAAAACCTGAAATAAAATCGACATAAAGGGCAAAGAGAAAACTCAGGCAGGGAAGAATCCCGCAATTGTTCAGCAAAAAAGCAGTTCAGGTTTCACCTTCGATGCAAGAGAGTTTCCTGTAATTTAGAAAAAAATAAATAAATCAAATGTACTCAGAGGTATGTAAAACAAAGGAAACAGTGAAGGAATGTATCAACTCAAATAACAAAATGCCATTAAAAATAGAAAAAACTTTAAACAGCTACTCAGATGAACTGATAAAACTGCAAAAATCAGAGGCTGAAATGAGGAAAAGGCTGGGTGAGCATAAGGCCTTTAAAAAAAAAAATAGAAGACTGTGCAGAGAAAATCTGAGATTTTCTCTTTTGCCAAAGAAACTGAAAAGAACAGACTGTATTACTTTTATGAAAGTACAAATAAGTTCCACAACAAGATTTGTTAATTAAAATGGCATATTGTGTGTATGTTCCAGCTGTCTTCAGAATATATTTTCCTGGAGGATCAAAAACAAATTTTGATGCAGAACAGCCGAAGGAGGAAATTTAAAAAGTATGTCCAAGAAAAAGTGAGCCAACAAGTAAAAAGGGGCTTCTCATTCTTCTGACAACAAAGCTTATAGAGAGACATCGACAGTGAAACCTTTTTCCAATGTTCCAAAGGAAAATGCTTGAGAGATAGAAAAAAAGCACATGGTTTGACCAGAAGAATTAGGAATACCTTGGACATGAACCTGAGTCTGGTGATGGGAGATGGAGATGGTTGGGGATTAGACCAGTAGTACTGAACTTAGTGAATACATGGAAGACTGTAAAGCATCAGTCACACTTATGAAACAAAGTTTTGCAAGAAAAAAAAAAGACTGAGAAAGATTGTAATTCTGTTGACTTAGTTAGCTTGCAGGTGAATTGTAAAGCATGTATCCCACTTTGTCATTAATGCTTACTAAAGGGAAAATTGTAAGTAAAACAATGTTTGCTCTTATTTGTGTTAGTATAAAACATTTCATGATGTAAATTGCATGTTAAATTCTAAAGCAGTTTTATATAATGTGCAGTCAGGTATTTTAAATGTGGATTATTTTCAGTTACTGCTGAATATGATACAAATATTAAAGTAAGCAAACACTTTTTCTTAGTTAATCAGTATATTAGCTTTATGATGTATCAAGATAAGGAAGGCAGAACAAAAACAATTTTAAGTTAGTATGATATGATGCTGGCATGACAGTGGGGAGCAAAAGTGTACTGATTTTATTATATGCAAAGTTCAGATCATCTCCCCTTGTTTTTACAAGGGTGGATGTCTGGAATGATTTTCTTGGTTTGAGTTATGGACATTTTTTAAACACATAGGCTTGAAATATAAGACAAAAAGATGAAAGACATTGAAAGTGTTAAGTATCGTGAATCTGCAGAGTTATTATCTTGTTTTTCCATTAGCAAATGCTCTCAGTGGGAGACATCATCTGCAGCTTAAGGCAGTTAGCCTTGAGAACTCCGTACATTTTGTTCTAAATGGAATGTACAACTTTTCCTGCAAAGTTATTAGATGTTTTTTCTCATTGCTGACAAACTGTCTTCAGGTGCAAGCATTTAATTTTGAAAGTTTTGTGCATTTTTTGCTGAGAGAAAGCAAGATTTAAAGGTACGGTGGCAAGCAGTTTAGTGAAAAATAAAGTCTGAAATTGGGGGAAGTGAATCAGAATTAGTAGGCTCCCCAGCAGCCTTAATAATACTTTAATGAATTTAATAGAACAGTACCCAATTTAGTTTTATTTAAAGGTAGCCAGTACACTTTTTCTTAGGGCTAAAAGTTAATGCTATCTGAAAGCATGCAAGCTGTTTTTCACATCTGGGAGGGGGTAGAGATATAAAAAGTACAGAGAGCAATCAGTGTAAGAGAGGACACAGGCTTTAACATGTGCTTTTGCATCCATCCATTTAGAACCCTTTTTCCCATTTTGGCACATGGGGTTGGAGTGTCTCTTCAACAGTGACAATCATCTAGAGCCAAGGCTCACATCCCCAGGTGGCTAGTATGGGTAACCATAATTATAGATTAGGTAATGCCAGGGGATGCAGCCATAAATGTGGGACAACCGTCTCTGTCTAGAGGGTTAAACTTCATTTGTTTAAAAAGTACATAATTTTGTGTGTTTATTCTAAGTTAAGATGGGATGAGAGGTTTGAAAATGTATTTCACTTTTTTAGTGTTTTCATTACAGCAAAATGTCTTGAAAAATGTGACATAGGTTTAAATAGAAATGAGAAGAAACAGCTGTATAAAAGATCAGCGTGATAAATGGTGTGCACATGTAACACAGAAGCTGGAAGTACACATTCAATAGAAGAACTGTCATATATAATAGGGGAGAGCAACAGCTCTCTATTATAATGGTTACTCTGCTCATATTAGTTTGAAATGTCAACGGCCTTAAAAGTCGTTCCCATATGAGTGGACGAAAGCAAATGCACCAAGGATCAGAATCACTGAGCTGCATTTGCTGAAAACATCTTGCAAAAAAACTTTTTAAAGTATTTTTGTGGGTGGCACCCCCCCCCCCCACACACACACACACAAACACACGTACAGACAAAAAGGAAAAGAGTATTGAATCATATTAAGAAATGCAGGATGCAAATAGCAACATTGCAGGAAATGCATTTGGATAGAAATGGTCATGTTAATTTGACAAAGAAAGGATTTCAAAATGGATCTTCAGCAAAATATCAAGGACAAAGGAAAATGAGTAATAATACTAGTTGCTAAAGGGGGTCTGATAGTGATAGAAGAAAAAAAAAAAAGACAATAATTGTAGTTTTGTGTAAGTAAGGTACTGTTGGCAAGGGATGAAGATTGTGCTGGCATGTGTTTATATTGCACCAAAAGCGTGTATTATGGATCTTAAGAAAATTTTGTGAGAAATAATAAGCTCTCAGCAGGGAATAATATTTATAGATGGAGACTGGAACTTAATTCACGATAGTAAGGATGTAGCAGGGAGACATAGAATGGAAAATATAACAAATGAGTGTAGATTGCTGGGGAAATGTATGAAAATATTTGGTATGGGAGACATGAATTCAGTAGTAGGAACTCACAGAATTTACATATTATTTCCCAAGGTACAATAACCGGGCTAGACTGGATAGAAATTATATTTCACAGGAGCTTGTGTATTTAATTGAAAGTTGTATTACACATCCAATAACCATTTAAGATCCTTCACTGATAAATGAGGCCCTGGTGTTTTCCTACCTCCTGTTAAAAAGAGAGGAATTTAAGGAATGGGTAGTGGAAATTATTTGACAGTTATTAGGGAAGATAGAAATTTCTTCAAAAGGGATAGCTACCAAGTAATGTAAAATGAAAAAAAAAATTGAATTTAAAAATAAGATAGAAATAAAAGAGAGAGAGAGATGGTTAAGAGGAAAAAGGAACTATTTACTGAGTCTGACAAAGTTTAAAGTATTGTAGAATAAGGGGAATCACAGAACAAGAAGAGGACCAACTGCAAAGGGCTAATTGGAAAATAAAAAGTATTTGGATAATATGCATGAGTTTACAAAGATTGTAAGCAACTATTTTTTTGTTAACTCTAGAGCACAAAAACTTTTAGCATAAGAAAGTAGAAATGGTTGTCACCAAACTTAGGAATCCCATAACAAAAAAAAATAAATAAATAAACAGTGCTGCTATAGAGGTATTAGAGATAGTTCAGAAATTTTATGAAAATTTGTAATAACGCAAAAAAGCACAAATGAAAATATTTATGGAAGACTTAATTTTGCCAAGGTTAGACTATGAGACTCAAAAATTTGTAGTCAAGGTAGGAGAAAAAGAAATAAAGATGGTGATGTATTGTCAGACTTCAGGGAGGTATCCAAGAACAGATACTATTCTTCTGGAAGTTAAGAGGGAAAGAAATTATAAAAATCTAGCAAATTTTGTTTAATAGTATTTTAAAGGAGGTGAAGTAATCCAAAAAATATCAACTCAAGGAAACTACAGCATTCTACCAAAATGCTTTTAATGAATAACACAAGTTTTTGCAACTGTGTGCTTTCTTAAGAATAAAAGGCATTACAGAACATTATGCAGCTTTTAAAAATATTAAAATCACATGCTACACATCATGTGCAGGGCTGGCCTTAGGTAACCTTGTGCCCTAAGTGAAAAGGCTCCTTGGTATCTCCGCCCCCTCACACCTTTTTTTACTCTTCATTTTTTCCTGTAGTCCTTCATTCATTAATTTATTCAAAATATTTTATCTAAGACCCCCAGAAGCCATGAGGTTTCTAAATTCTCTGAGATGGATTTCAAAGGTTTTTTAACTCGTTCCCTCCAGTACAGCTCTTTTGAGTGTGTACCTTTAACTCCCAGTGGGTGTGGTTTGAGCCTTAAAACAATGAAGTTATTACCTTTCAGTTAAAAACAAATATTCATATCTCTGGAACCATACGTGTTAAAAGAAAACTGTAAATGGCAAACTATTAAGGCTAAATTAATCTTTGCATTAGTGGAATTCATTAAGTTTGATGCTTTAAACTGGATTTTATAAGCCAAAATAAAGGCAGTGAATATTAATTGTGTAATGTTGTATAAGCAGATTATGATATCTCAGTAACCATTCAAACAAGACACATAGTGCCAGCAGGATGTTCTTCATATAGTTGTGAGCTTTCATTTGACGTTATGCAGTTCTGTGTTACCCAAATGTTGAGATATTTAGATAAATATGAAAATGATTATAATACAAACAAACAGTATACACATAATATTCAATATCTCTTTAACTGCATTAGACATAGATCATATATCAATACAATTGTGTTTGCCATCATGTGTGCTTCAAGATAAAATCTTCTGATACCTTGTATGTAGCATGATTTTGGAATTATTAATACAAATATGAATAAGCAATATCTGACACCTGGAGGCGCAGTAGGAGGTAACTACAGAAATGTGTGGAGGTGCACTTGTCTGTAACGAGTTAAACAAACTTTTTCCAGTGATTGCCTCAACAAAAAAACATAATCAAATAAATTTAGTCTTCAGCGTTGCTTTTCCCAGCTTCCTTTCAGCACATCCTAACTGACCAAGACTACAGTATAATAACTGCTATGGAAATAAATGTATTAAGCTGGGTGACCTCCAGAAGTTATGAGGTTTCTAAATGCTCTGAGATGGAGATTTTAGATTTTTATACAACCTTTTCATCCAGCAATTGCCTGAATGAAAACCATGATTAAGGATTAAGAAATTCAGTCTTCCTCTTCAACTTTGCTTTTTCCTGCATCCTTTCAACACTCTCTAACTGACCAAGACTACCCTGTATTAACCAAATTAAACTGGGGGTCTAGGGGTGCTAGGCACCCAGAAGCGATGGGATACAGATTTTCTGAGGTGCATTTTAGAGCTGTTTCCCCAACCTTTTTACCCAGTGATGGCTTAAACAAAAATCATGTATAGAGAAGCAATGTGTCAGTTATTTACATTAGGACAAGCCATTGTATTTTGAGCAAGTGTAGACATTGCTGACTTGATTGACATCCCAATAGGGCTGCCAATTATGTTTGTATGATGGTGGGATGATTTGTTAACCTAATTCTTTTTACATTAGTTCATAAGCTCTTAGGTAAATACTAGGTTAGCTGACCTAGTGGACCATTTTAAACCCAAAGAATTTCCCTTGGTGAGAATCAAACCATGTATCTCTTGCTGATGAGAAAAACACCTTAACCATTATTCCAACTATTTATTGAGAGCTGTGTGTGATGGCTATGTAATATTATTTCACCTCCACAGTCAACACAAAAAAGTAGCACAATAAAGTGTTTCAGTAGGGGATTACTAGGCTAATGGCACAAGCTTAATTTATTCAGAGTTTCCCTGTGCCTGGCTTTGACACCTGTGACTACAAGCCTTGGATTGCTTCTGAAACCGTCTGCACCTACAAAGCTGATATAAGCATTTTTTGCACTTGCAGTGTCTGAATGTTATTTAACATTTCTGTGCTGCATTTGAGTTTGTTGAATTTATCACTGTTTTTCAGCCTGCACTTGTTAAAGGAACACCATCTGTTTGTTACTGTACTACTCATAGGTTAACAGTATTCTGATATTTCCTAACCTCCTCGGATCCTACAACAGCTGTTGAGTTTTCCAAAGTACTCCCAAGTTTGACAAAATATTTCTAAGTTTTGCAAAGTTTTTCTGTGTTAAGGTCTGTTATGTTTGCACACTTTTTTCTGTGTTTTGTGCACATTTCTCAGAGTTAATGAACTTGTTTCCTGATATTGCAGGAATTCTGACTTTTGTTGTAAAGCAAAATAAGTTTGTTTAAATTAAGAGGGTTCTTTGATACTCTGAAGGGAGCAGAGGTCTGAATTTAACCCATCTGAATTGGGAACTGCCTGTGGAAGGCTTATTGTGTGTTTATTTGATTGGCCTGAGGACTTAACTGTGTAAAAAACTTTCATTCTGTTGGTATAAAAGCTTCACATTTGTGCATTCTCCATGCCTTGTATATAAGCAGACCTCTCCAGTTTAAAATCCTTTGCAGGAAACACACTCCATAATCTGCCACTGTTCACAGCTGCTTGAAGAGCTGGCAGTTTGTGCAGAGGAATGTACCACTACAAGTCATCTAACAGTATACTACTAAACACTCTCACTTTGACCTTTAAGTGACTCTCCCCTACTCCTTCCCAACTACTAAGGATCTGGTATAATAGATAGGTGCTTTCCTGTCATCTCTGTTTCTGGCCTGGTGGATATGGGTATCCTGAGGCACTGCAGTAACTGCCTCACATTCACTGACAACCATTTAATTTTAGAACAGGCAAATATAGTGTATGAGAGATGTAGATATTCAATGTCATTGGAGGCAAAGCTTTCACATGCACACATGAAAAATGCAAACCAGGTTGTTAGCATAACACCCAAAACACACACTACCAACATTTAGGAACAAACACATAAACCCACATATGTGGAGGTGCTCACTTGGAATCTATCCAAAACTCCAAGACCTCTAAAAAGCATCTCTCAATGGCCCTCTGCACACTCATAAAAAACAGCAACTCACAAAACACAAAACTCTGAAAATCATAGTAGCCCCACTTCCAAACCCATAAGCTAATACACATCCAAACATTCTAGTTATTGTGGATCCCATTGTAAGACATACCGATGTCCAGCTTACCAGACTAAACAAAAAGACCATCACAGTGAGCTGTCTGTCTGGAGCCAAGATCCACCACATAACACATGCACATAGGTCTTTGGACCACAAGTACCAGTATGACATGGTCATAGTCCACGTGGGCGTAAACAACCTAAGACGTACCTCACTGAACTATATGAAGAGAGATGTGTTGGAGCTCTCTGAATATGTGTGCCAGGCAGGTATGATTGTAGCTATGAGTAGCATCCTACCTTCACCTATGATGATGCCAAAGTATCAGCAAAAACTGATTGGCTTCAACAATTGTTTTAGTTTCTGGTGTCACAACAAGGGGATCCAATATCTGTCAGCCTGGGGAGACATGATCAACAAGCCAAGATGCTTTGCCAGATGTGGTTTGCACTTGTCACCACTTGACTTACATATACTGGCAAAAACTTTATCTATCCCCATAGTGCCTTTTTTAGGCTGTACCAAGTTGTTAAGCCCTCCAACACAACAAAATTCACCCAAAACTACCTAGAGGTACTGCTGCTCAGTACTATGAGTTTAAATAAAAACTGCACACCCTGGAAAATGCACACGTATTTGCAGTCACATAAACATGGCTCAGAACCATAGAAAGCACTCCAGCTATCAAAGGCTACAATGTTTTTCATAAATTTCAATCCCTCTCAGCTCAGGATAAAACAAAAGGAGGAGGTGTCTGTTCATAAACAAGTACAGTGCTAGACTGATTCAACAACACGACTCACATGAGCTACTCCGCAGCCAACTAACCATAGGTTCAACCCCCTCTCATACCCTTGCTAGCTACAGATCTCCAAATATGAGTCTGGAAAACCACACTTCCTACCTAAACCTACTGGAATCTCTTAACATTCAGCATAACAGCATATGTTTGGGTGACTTCAGCTATTCCTCCATAAACTGGGAGACTTATGCAACCTATAATTCACTTGCTCAGAGGTTTTTGGATTTCATCAATGCAAACACCCTGGAACAACTAGTTAGCTCCCTGACTAGAGGTACAAATATCCTAGACCTAGTACTCATGAACATGGGGGATGCTGCTCCCTCTTGTGCATTAATTCCTTCCTGGTAAGATCTGACCACAAAATTATCTCATTTAATATTAAAACTAACCTAGAACCCCCATCAAACTCAAAAACTGTTAAAATGTTTGCTAATGCCAATTACCTCAAACTAAGTAACAGCTTATTAAACTTCCAAGCCCCTCCAAACCTAGAGGCACTGTGGCCTACTCTGCGCTGTACAAAGCACTGTACAACCACCTTCATAGCTGCATGGAGGAGGCAGTACCTGTCTGAGTCAAACCTATGATTACTGGCAAAAATAAACCACCCTGTTAGACCCCTAGTATAAACAGGCTATTCAACAAAAAGAAAATAAAACATCCTCTCTAAAGCCAAGAAGGAACAGGCAAATCAGTGCAAAAAGACACTTGCATCTAAACAAACAAATTAGAGACCTGGTAAAGTCTGCAAAGCAAACTATGAGGCAAAGATATCCTTCCAAGTGAAATATAATCATAAGGCTTTTTTAATTATGTTCATAACTACAGGGGAAACACTCAACAATGTGCTGAGTTAATCATGAAGGGCAACACTTACACCCAGACTGAAACTATAGCAAAGCTTCTGGCTAACAATTTCAGTTCAAACCTCTCCCCCCATCACCTCCTATCACACCCATAGAAATATCTGCAACTATCCCCCTACCAGTCATTATGAGGGAACAGGTCCATACTGCTCTAGCTAAAACCAAAAACACAGTTCCATGGGTCCTGACAACATTCCAGGATGCTTCATAAATAGCTTAAAACAGAATCTATCAGGGCCGCTAGAAATCCTCTTTAACCAAAATCTCTGGCTGGGCTTTGTTCCAGAGGAATGGAGGACAGCAACAGTCATTCCACTGTACAAGGGGGGGGGGGGCTCAACCAAATAAGGCAACTATAGACCCATAAACTTGACCAGTCTAGTCTGCAAGGCCAGGCAGATAATTATCATGGACCTGATCAGTAACGACATAGGAGCTCTCCAAAAACTGGAACATAACCCAATCTGGCTTTGTCAAAGAGTGTTTTTTGCCTGTTCAGTCTGATGGATGTCTTCGAGAAAGTCACTAGGGCCATGGATGAGGATAAACTGGTACACACCATTTATCTAAACCTGGCCAAAACTTTCAACACAATTGCCCGGTCAGGGTTCATAGATAAACTTACTGAATATATCGTTAGATGGATAACCAACTGGCTCACTTACAGGACACATGTCTGGATAGGTGAATCCACATCCGATAAGAAACCTGTTACTAGTGGTGTCCCACAGGGCTCAGTGTTGGGACACCTCCTGTTTGGTATATACTTCTCTGAAGTGAAAGCTAATGTTGGGGGCCTCTGGCTCACCAAGTTCACTGATGACTGTAAGCTGGAAGCAATTATTGTACCCCCAAGTGATGCTGAAATCCTACAAACAGGCCTAAAAATGACAAACAACTGGTGCCAAAACCATGGTCAGAGACTAAATGCTAAAAAATGCATAATCATACCCTTCTGTAAATCAGATATCCTTGCAAATTATAATGTTGACAACACACCCCTAAAAGTAGAGCCAGTGGTTAGGGATCTAGGAACACAGATAGATAGTAACCTAAACTTTGACCACCATGTAGCTACAGTAATGAGGAAATCCTTCTGTGTTGCTCAGCTTACAAGTAAAGGCACAGTATTAAGATTAAAAGAAGTTTTAGTGTCACTGTACTCTGCCCTCATCAGGCCCATACTCGAGTACAATGCTTCCTTCTGCATGTACCTAACCAGGCACTTACACCAATTGGAATGGCCCTAGAGGTTTCTCACTAAAAAATACATAGCGTAAGATACATCTTATGCAGTCTGACTAAAGGCTGTATCCCTTTAGTCCATCCAGCTCATATCTTTTGTTGAGAGGGGACTTATGCATGATCTACAAGGCATTCTCTGATCCAGTCCTGATCAAAATGTTACACATTCATAAGAAAAACTTTATGAGGGTAACTCATTCCATGGACCCAAACTTTATCTTTGACTCTAACAGAACTTGCTGGAGAGAGAGAGATTCGAATCCCAAAGGCTACCTCGTCTATGGAATAAACTGCCCATCTTTGTAAAACAAAGCACGTCCCTCACACTTTTCAAAAAGAATCTGGATAAATGGATGGAGAACCATAAATTCACTCTTGGGGCACTGCTCATGTCCCTTATAAACAAAAGCAGTCTGTAAAATGACTCAGGTCTCCAGTACCCAAAGTCTCACTACCCTGATACTACCCAATCCCATATCTTGAAAATTAAGATATGATATTTTCATATCCTGCGTATTATTGGCTAGGCTTGTAAAGGCTGTTTTGCCATTAGCCTAGTAATTACCTATGAACCTATGAATCTAAGTTGCCTCACATAAATTACAAAGCCAGAGAAATATTACCCAAAATGTCTGGTTGATCGCTGCCAGCATTCCTGAAAAATAACAATTGTCTCACCTCAACTGTCCACACAAATCAAAAAGCCAGAAATATTGCCAAAATATCTGGTTGATTACTGCCATCAATATTATAAAAATACTTATCTTACCACCACACCACTTCTCTCATCTCAACTGTCCACACAAATTCCACAATATTGTTGTCAAAAAAAGAGATACCGCCAGCCCAGTTATCTGAAATTTTGTAAACAGTTATATGTCATTTGTGAATGTATTAGAACTGTATGTTATCTGTATATTAAACTGCTGGTACAGAAATGTGTGTTGGAAAGGGTTTACAAAGTACTGAGCTTAAAGATGTATCCACAGTGTACCCTACTGGCAAAGAACATAAATGTATATACACTACTGTAACTGTTTAATTGTATATATTTTAACAGGGGAAACTGAAACACAAGAGGGTAACTTCAGAAAATAGTTTAAATTAAATTACTTTATGGCCATGTAATAAAAGGATGTTATCTTTCAGTTTCAGTGCAGTAACAGAAACAATGTCTAGAACTAGAAGTTTTTTTGTATTGTCTTGGAAGTTTTTATTGTTTTATGACTTCCAGGATCTGCTTTAGATCTAAGAAAAGCCATTGTTTATGTATTTTTACAGGTAGATGCTAAATGCTCCCAGCTGCATCAATAGGGTTTTACCTGAGATAGTCAGATGACAAGAAATGATGTCATTCTGCAAGCTATCCCAGCAGTAATATTTGGGATATTAATTTAAGAACTCTCTGAGAAAGACTAAGCATTCTGTAGTTTGTCTTGGACCTGACCAGAAGACCCATTCACCACACATTTGCCTTGCTTGCTCTGTAAGTAAGTTAACTAGGATATAATAATTCTCTAGATATAGTCAGGAATATAGCAAAGCATAATTTAGATGTTTTTCTTTATTTATTTGAGACTGTCCTGCAATGTTGTTTTAAATATTTCCTTTGATTTTTAACTCTGATGTTACTATGATTTATATAGTGAATATTTTCTTGTTCTTTTTTTATTATTTATTATATTTAAACCTTTCATTGTGGCTGATATTTGTGAGACATATTTAAGTTCTGAGAATACTTGCATATTTATTTGGTGACACTGTGAGCCACTCCTAATAGCCTTGCTCTTGGTCAAACTACCATTTGTATTAACATTAACAGTACACAGTAAGATTTGTTAAGGGCCTTAAAATAGCTGATAAGGACTTGGCTGGTGGCAGTGATAACTGCCTTATAGTCTAGGCAAAAGGGGGTATACCTGTTCCAGCCTTTCTCTCAGGTGTGTGTGTGTGTGTGTGTGTGTGTGTGTGTGTGTGTGTGTGTGTGTGTGTGTGTGTGTGTATGTGTAAAACAAACCTCAGTGTGTGTGTCAGCTACTTGGGTAGGGACATGAAGCAGTGGTTGGACAGAGAGAGTGTTGGAGGTCCTGTCTTGGCCACTCAGCTGAGATCTCAACTCTATAGCTGTGCCAGTAGGGAGTCTTACTGGGGATTTTGAGAAAGAGGGAGAAACCAGCCCAACTGACTGTGGTCTCTGTGTGCTCCATAATTCTGCAGAATGCCCCAATTTTATTTCATATGCACAATAAAAAAAAACACTTCCTTCAAGCACACATTCACGATTACATTTGAATAGTGTGAGGTCTGCACTCCTGTGATTTTTCAACTTTTAAACTCAATGTAATGATTTATGTGGTAAGTGGAGCACAGCCATTGAATCACCCAATGTTCCACAAGTACATTTTCTTCTTCTTTTGTGGTGCTTTATTTACTTACTTTTTAGAGCACAAAAACCTTGGTCTAAAAAAACAAATAAATAAATAGGGAAAGAGAGCCCTTGCAAAAACAGCAAGCACGTTGCCCTAGGGGATCTCCAAGTTCACCTTTGAATAAGACCGGCCCTGGTCATGTGAAACTAAAGGAACACAGTTTATTTAAATCTATAATCAGTAACCATTTCAAATGTCAGGAACTGTTAGAGTGAATCCAAAAATGCAGAGACTGAATGGCTGAAAGATTTTGTGTGTGTGTGTGTGTGTGTGTGTGTGTGTGTGTCTATATATATATATATATATATATATATATATATATATATATATATATATATGTATGTATGTATGTATGGGTCTACTTCATAAATCTGACAAAGACTGAAAATTCACAGTACTGAACATATTTTATTGTTAATGCAGGAGGCAAGTCAACTCCTGCTAGCTATATATACCAACCAACTCCAAGATCGCACAATAGTGGAGAAGGGGTAAATTCCATCATTCAGTATTTTGAATTTTCAGTCTTTTGGGATTCAGTCTTTTGTTTATTCAGTCTTCTGAAGTAGACACACACACACACACACACACACACACATATATATATATATATATATATATATATATATATATATTCTCGGCTTGGGTTGGGAGTGCCTTCTGTGTGGAGTCTGCATGTCCTCCCCACGGTTGAGGGGGCGTTTGAAAGACATGCGTTGAATGAGCATGCCTCCGTTGAAGGTTGGGTGTTGGGCTGGCAACTCGACACCATAAAAAACAACTGCCAATCGTTAGCGGACCAGAGTTCCGCTGTGGTGACCCCTAACCGGGAAAAGCCGTAAGACAAACAACAACATATATATATATATATATATATATATATATATATATATATATATATATGTGTGTGTGTGTGTGTGTTCACCAAGGCCGCTGTCAGAGTCAGTGTGTATATATATATATATATATATATATATATATATATATATATATATATATATATATATATATATATATAAATAAATATATATATAAGGTTGGGGGGTGGAGGACATTCAAAAAGAAGTTTTAAGGAGAAAAGTGATTTTTGAGATTCACTCTTCACCATGTTTTCGGTCATTTTATTTTTTTGGCACTCTGCATTTTGAGTGCTGATATTTCAGTAGGAAGCCCCTATAATATCACCCTGTATGTGAAACCATCTAAAACCATGTATAAAAAGTGAAAAATATCTCAAAAAATTATCTGTCTATATGTATATATGCTTTGCTATCAAAATCGCAAACACCAGAATAAAATCAGGTCATTTGCGCAAATCTTATCAGCAGAGGAACACAGGCACTATGTCGAATATAATGCTGAATTCGAAGAATCGACATTATTCGACATATGCTTTCCACTGCAAATTACTCAACACCACCGGAAGCTGAACTTGTAAACAGTACATACGTACTGCACAACACAGAAATGCCCATTTTTGCAGGGTGGCAAGCACCCTTGTGCCCCCCACACCCCCTGCAAATAATATATTCCAACTCCAAGATTGCACTACATTCAGGAAAAGGGTAATCTCCTGATCCCCACTGTACTGTAATCTGTATTCATAATGCTGATGACAGGTGTGCACATGCACTGTAACATTTGCAAAACTGCACCTCGCACTAGTGCAGGTTAGACAAAATGGGAATCATCCAACTGTTGTTCGACATTCCCGTTTTCATCTAACCTGTACTCATCATTTTGATAGTAAACCTGTATATATTATTTATATATATCTATGTCTATATATATATATATATATATATATATATATATATATATATATATATATATATATATATATATATATATACCTTATTTTTAACAAAGGTTTTATACTTCAAGTGTAATTCATTCCTGGATAATAATCCACTTTAAGCCTAACAATCCATTTATAGTCCTGACTTCTATATATAAAGGCTCCTTCCCACCTTTTACAGTAGTTTTGACCATTTTAATAACACTAACACTGCACCTTCTTTCTTTATATGTTTGTACGGAGCATTGATTTCTATACATCTGCATATATCAGAATTATACTCGTAGATGTGCTCTTCAAGTTTTATGTTGCTTTTCCCTATGTAAAGTGAGAGACATACAACACATCTTACCAAATAAATAATATTCTTTGCATCATATTTAGCAGACACATAAAAGTGATAGTTGTTCTTTGTCAGAGAATGTGTAAATATGGAGTCATCAGCTGTATATTTACAAAAATAAAATCTAAAATATGGTATTGTTCCTTTCTTTCCAATAATTTTCTTGTTAGGCTGTTGTCCCTTTTTTAAAACAAGAAATATCTTTATTAAATTATCACTTATGACATAGGCAATCATACATTTATATAAATGAAAACAAACCATATTTACATATTCTTAGTTGCAAATATTATACATCACTTATAAACTATCGAGTCACCTGTCAGTCAAACATTACATAGGTCATTCAAATCCTGCCTTCTTTTAAACCTCATTCCTCCTCCAAAATGTTATTCTACATGTATTGTTCCCGTGATTCCCATTTTTTCTATGTAATTTGCTCCTACCCTTTTCTGAAGATCTTATTTCCAATTGTTTTATTTGTGTTACTGTTTTTAGACTTTGATTTCCATGTCCTAGTAATTGCTTTTTTGGCAGCCACCATAATTCAACTCAGCAAGAATTTACTATGTCCAGGCAATTCTGATTCTATATCATAGCTCAAAAATTATTTCCTTAGTAATATTAATTTGATAACCCAGTTTTTCTGATAGAGTAGTCTGCAGGGAATTTTTAGTCTGCCAACTCATTACACTCCCAGAAAATATGTTCCCAATTATCTCTTTCTTCCCCATCACACCTCCAAAATTCATCTACCTGATGAAAAATTCTTTGGGGTCTACTTTGGGTATAAAAATACCTATGTAAACATTTTGAAGCAAAGATCTTAAATCTTCCAGACTTTGTTGCATATTCTGGAGACATACATTTATCCCCCCCCCATTGTTTTTTTGTGAATTGCTTATCCAGTATTTCTTCCAAATCCTTCCTAACCTCCTCTGATTGATTCTTATAGTCATCATGCAATATTTTATATGCTGTACTAATTATCCCTTTTTAACAGCATCTTTTGTTGTAGATTATTCTCAAAACTCTACCAGTGCTGGTCTTTTGCTTAGGATCCCCCATTTCTTTCTCTTTGCCTATACTCTGATATCAATCCCTGATGAGGAAGGCAGTCTTTAGCCTGCAGTTGAAATAAATTCTTGTCCTCTTCCCATTCTATTACCTTTCCCTCTCTAATTATTTGCTCCTAATACCTTGGTTTCTTTGCCAGTTTTCTCCAATAAATGTTATCCCTTTGCATATTGTCTGTATCCCTAATTGCAGTCATCCCTATGGGCAGAATTTCCTTTCTCCGTTCCCATATTGTCTTACTTCTTAGACTATTTTCTGCTACTTTATGAATATAATATTATGTATGGTTATTGTTATTCTTGTTAAGGATCTGCATCCAAAATTCCAGTCTCTTCTTGTTTCTTGAGCTTCCCCCATTTCGTCATCATCACTTTCCACTTTGAATTTTAGCTTTCTGCTTGTGCTATGTATAGGAGTTTTAACTGTGTAGCTCTGAAATACCCATTCAAATCAGGTAATCCCAAACTACCTTGTTCTGTTGGAAGAATCAGCTTATCCCACTTGACTTTTACCATCCTCCTAAATAAAATCCTTTAGCTGTCTATTACCCTCATTAACTGTCTAACCTCACCTTCTTAGCTGTTCTACCTCTCCCTTTGTTTTCTCTCATCAGCCATAATCTGTGAGACTGACTTGTAAATATCTTAAAACTATCTACACTAACTGTCTACTCTATTCTGTTTATTACTAAACTACATAACTACTGGCTAAACGCCTGGACACTTTCTTTTATCTATCTTGCTATGTAGATACACCCTTATAGAAGGTGTTCTTGATTATATTGTATTTGTTTGTATATAACCTTGATGCCTTTACATTATCAATGTTAAGCTTTTTACTAATTTTTTATATTTTACTGCACTTTGCATATGTGTAAACTGTTGACCTATACATTATTGATTGTCAACTACAAATCTCCTTTTCTGTACTATACTTTGCAAGTATTAATTGTGGAGCTTTTCTCCATGGGCCTCTGCTGAAAAAGGGCATCAGCTCAGTTGGACTAACCCGGTCAACAAATGTCAGATAATAAATAAATAAATATTAATTGCTATCCACAACTTCTGCTATGGTTAATAGAAATATACTTGACCTGTGTATAAAACTAATTTGCAAACAAAATTCCAGTTCTCACCTATAAGTAATATTCCTTGCTGAAAGCTAATTATTTCTCCCAGAATTTTCTTAAGCTCCATTATAGCAGTTTTAGGTGGAATATAAATACATGCCAGTGTAATCCTCCTCCCTTGCCAGTAGCGTCTTAGTACTACAAATTTAGTGTTATCTTTTTTATCCTCTTCTATCACTGTTGGAGCTCCTCTTGCAATGAATATGAGTATTCCACTTTTCCTATTCTGTTGAATAATCATCATGAAAACCTTTCTTTATCTAATTCACATGTTCAGTTCTTTCCAAGTGTGCCTCCTGCAGCATAGCTATTTGCACTCTACATTTTTAATATAGTGCCCTACTCTTTCTTTTTTGTATTTACCTGTGAGACCATTGACACTTAAAGACATTACAGAAAGCATCATTGTGTTAAAAAAGTAATTATTCATACCTTTTATGTGTAAAGGCTTTTTTTAAATGTATTGTTCTAGTTTTTTTGTTACATGCATACACTAATGTTTAGCAGGTTGATTTTTATACATTTGTTTCTTGTCATACCCATTTGAAATTATGTCATATCTTACAAAACTTTTTGTTTTAGTGAAAGCCCTCAAAAAAAAAACACCCCCAAAACACTCCTAAAACCTATTAACTTAATTCTAACACACAAACTATGTACATCTTCAGATATTGAAGTTTAACCATCCTAACAGGACCAGTTGTCTTAAACTGACAGCCACAATCACTGACTTGGATTAACCTATAAATAAGGTTATCCATGCTAAGACACATGGTACAGCCTGTGCTTCTGCCAAGTGCTGTCTGTTTTTGTCTTATCTTTATTATTCACCTAGATTGGGAAAACACTTGAATGCTTTCAGAAAGCATTATCTAATAGCTATTGAAAGAAAGAAGTACTCTGTTTTATTCCTCCTTATCAGAAAAAGCACATTAATTTTTCTTGTATCATGCCCTTTTGACCTGACTTTTCTTCTTTTTTTTACTTTACATTTCTTAAAACTGAAGAAGGAGAAAGAAAGAAAAAGAAAAAAATAACTGACATGGACACCTGTTTACTTTAGTATCCCTGCAACACTAAAAAATAACTGAGAAAGCATTACTTTATAGCATGCAATTATGTCATTCATTATAAAAATATTATTGTTAAGAACATAATTTTGTTTTACTTACAGTTAACTATTTCCTTCCTTCCTCCCTTCCTTTTCCTCCTCCTAAATGTTCTTCCAAACATTAATGATATGTAGTAAGGTATGTGTTTTGGAGACCCCTACAAGTCTAACAAAGTCAGAAAATTCCAATATTTCCAGGTTTTTCTCTTCTGTCATATTTCACAAATATAATGAATGCTTTGTAACCCACATCTGTTTGTTAATTTCTCAGTTGCTGGTTTTCTTCCTGTTGATCTCCAGCTCCTAAATCTAGTATATGCTTCATTTCCAGTGTACTCCTGGTTCTTCTAGTCAACTCTTGTGTTTTTTTTCTGACTCTCAAGCATTTTCCTTTGAAATATTGGAAAAGGTTTCATTGGCATAGTCTCTGAATGGGCTTTATTACCAGAAGAACAATAAACAGAATCTCCCTCTGTTTCATTGCACACCTTTTGTTGTACAAACATTTGTGTTTCTTCCTTAGCATGTTCTGTGTCCACAACAAATATATATATATTTTGACCATCTAGAAAAATATTCTCAAAATATCTAGATACAGCTGCTTGAATCTTATGCCTGCTTCTTGACATTCCCTGATTAGTGGAATAAATGTACTCCTCTTGTACCTGATGTACAGTGAGTAATCATTTTCCACAAATACTCTACGGTCTCCCACTTTTAGTACTTTGTCCTTCTGCCACAGTTTTTGTCAGACTCAACTCTTTTTGCTGGTAGGATTGCATCTTTGCTATTAAAGGTCTAGCTTGCTTTCTCATTGCTAAGTTTGGAGCATACACACAATGTACCTTTTAGTTAACAATTCCTATTGTGGAATACCAGCCTAGTTGCTTGTTTGTGCTTTCATAAAATGAATGCATTCTGTTCTTTCCAGTTGCTCTGCTACAGCAGAAAATCTCATGTTTTCCCTACATTATCTGTCCTGTAATTCTGGTACATTTTGAAGCATCCCTTTCGAACAATTTCATATTCAACCTCTGAATTTTGCAGTTTCATCACCTTATCTGAATATCAATTTAAAGCTTCTTCCATTCTTTCTAGCCTTTTGTTGTTTGAGTTGATATATTCCTTCAGTGTTTCATTTATTTTATCAGTTCTGAGTACATTTGACTTATTTTTTCCTGTAAGTCACTGGACGTGATGTCTTGTACCAAAGCTGAAGCTTGCACTGGCTTTTGTTGAACAGCTGCAGAATTCCTCCCGGGCAGTGTTTTCTTCTCCCCTTTTGTGACTGATTTTCCTTCAGGCTCTCTGAATTTCTTTTTTTTTGTTTGCATCCAAGTAGTGCACGTACTAGACATGTTCACTGGCTCTGTTTTCTTACTTTCTGTTTAGTTACTGGGAGATCTGAAGTTAAACTATTACTCAGTGTGCATCCATTTTGGAAGTCGTTGTTAGGTTGTTGCTCTTTATAACCTAACATATGATTTAAATTGGTGGAATTTTTATATACATATCTAAATTGAATTTATCATATTCGGTCATTCTCCTGAATGCATATATCACCTGTACATGAACAATATTAGAAAAAAATTGTCATGTAATCCTGCTTTTTCTGTGTAGATATGTAACCTTCCTCAACTATTTTCCTATAAATAGAAGTTTCAAAGTTAAAATTATATGTTATATATCTACAAAGTTTATCTCATTGTTATACAGTCATCTTAAATGTAAAAACAAATCATTAATAAAGTGTATATATACAATTAATCTATCCTATTCAACTAGTGCCCTTTCCATAATATAAGTATATAATAAAAAAAAAATTATAAAGTATTTTTTCTCTAAAGGAATTACGTTCATTATCAGTATGATCTTGTTCCCATTCAGAAACCACTAAATTGACATAAGTATTAACCAATAAACTGCCCATGGCCACCAGTGAGCATGGCAAAATGAGTTGCTCCTAAAGCATACAAGCATTATTCTCAAACACCAATAAAATAAGTTTGCTTACAATATTAATATAAGTAGTTCCTAGTGTAGTATGTGTTGATAAAACTGTCTTATAGCACTAATTCCATATTCATTAGGAACTCCCATGAACAAAGTCTATAGCCAGTGTCACTGAAATATCCATTTTAGTTCTCCATATATTTGGCTGCCTTAAAAAATTATATAGTCGGATAAAACTGTTAACTTATGCTAAGAACTTTTTCAGCACAGATTTCAGATACATAGTGATTGTTATGTAATCTAACCTCTGGAAGCAAGAATCAGTCTCATAGGTGGATCACTAGAGTCTTTATGTATTTTAGCCAGTCCATAGAACATGGGTATAGATGGTTGCCCTACATGAAAAATGTTAATAAATCATCATTCAAATTCATGTTGTAAATACTCATCTTTGCATTCATCATCATTGTTTCTGTATGAGAATTGAATATCCTCTTGTAGCTGGAAACATCATTCAATAATAATTCATTAGCCTTTATATAATTACCTTTATTCATTATAACAATCGCCCTCTTCCCCTTATCTGCAGTCTTTAGAAAAATGTCAGCATTAGTCTTCAAATCTGAAAGTGCTTCTTGTTGTTTCTCATTTAAATTACATAATAGCATGTTCACATGCTTTTTCAAAGATATTAACTACTGGATGACTGGCATAAAAGTACTTGGTTTTCTAAATTCATTTATGTGATTATCCATGTTTCAAAACATTTATTTTAAATTCAAAGTATGACTAAGAAGTTTTAATTCACTGATGTTCTCATCTAATTTACCACCAGTGGTTTGAATAGAGGACATGACCTTATAAAAAAGTTGAGTTTCAAATTCAGTCAACTGATAGTCAGAGATATTGTGTTGAATGTTACTGTTCATCACCCGTGTTGGCCAAATAGTCCATTCTGAGTCATTCTTTTCCTTTTCCACCTATTTTTCATTTTGGCTGCAGCAATGGTGGTAGCTGAAGCGACTTCATTACCTTGGAAAAATCCATTTCATGTGAAATATTTTCCTTCACAACAGTGGAAGCTGTTGGAGTTGATGGTTGTACGGCACATGTATACAATATCTCTGTTCTATTTAAATGGTTATCAATCAATGTAGATGCAGAGCATGCATTTCCGTTTGGCTCCTTAGATGTAGTTTTCTTCATTAATTTGGTATCAAGCACAAGCGATATTCCACAAGCATTTTTTCAATGCTGGGGCATTAATTCTTTCCACACATAACTCTACATCCACATGGCATACATCCTCCTTAGGCCATTGGAAGAATCCCCAAGTTTGAAATTATTTACATCCCTTTTGATGTTTTCTCCTCCTTGTTTCTGCAAGATGTTGGTCAAATGCAGCAACTATATCAAGCATGGTTTCATTCAAAGTTGTTAATATATAAATTAGAGGAAGTTGATAAAACTGTTTGTGCATGTAGTTTGTTGACTTCCTGCAATACATCATTCTATGTAGGTTCAAAAATTTAGTAATAAGCTTCATATAATCAAAGCTTAATTTTAACATTAATTTTGGTTCTAGTTTTAAAATCTCAGGGTATTTATTCCCATAGGCTGGTATTTTCAAAATCTGTAAACCTTTGGGTATGATGGCTTGTTTAATACAGGTATCAAAACTGAACCTCTGCCATTGTAGCCTTTTAGTATATAATCTCAGACAGATTATGGCTGATGCATTTCTCCAAGGTAGTAAGAGATTATTCTTCTACCAAAGTGTCATCGTTCACCCATAAAGGATTGTGTCTCATCATAACCAATGATTCAAAACACTACTGAGTATCCATGTAATAAAAATCAGCTTCATTAGTCTGCAAAACACTGAATTTCAGTTTCCTTATTAGAACCCATGTCCCATGAGAACAACCCTAACACACAAAAAAAAAAAAAAATAACAACAAAAGACAGAGCAGCTCAAATGTGTAAATATCCAAGCCAGATGCAAAATATGTATGTGCATAATCCAAAAAACATTGTCCCTGTTATAGAAGGAGACACTAGTTGAACTGGATCAATTCTTTGAATTTGTAAACTATATAATGATTTTTTTTTAATTTAAGATGACTACATCATAATATGAGATAAACATTCTGTATTTAACATATAATGATCTGAACTCTGAAACTCTGATTTATAGGAAAGAGTTGAGGAAGGCCCCATATCTACATATAGAAAGTATGAATCCATGGCAGTTTTTTTCCTAGTGCTGTTCATTGAAAAATATTTGCATCTAAGAGAACAACTGAATATAATATTCAGTTTGGAAATGGATAGTTTAATCCATGAAATTAGAGATAGGAGACATGAAGAAGGGTTACTTATATAAGATAACTGGTTCATGCTGAAAGGGATGAGAAAGCAAAATCTAATTTTAATGAGAGTGAACATAGTAGTGCTGTTGTTAAAAGGGTTCCTATTATATAACTGAAGATGCAATCCTTCAAATGCATCTTGATTGAACTTGAAAGCATGAAACAGCAAAATAGTGAAACGGCACATAAGCGATTTCTTTCCCTCGGAAAGAAATTGCTTGGCCGTCCCTGTTACTTTGCCATTTTCCTCATTGTGGTGCGATCTTGGAATTGGTATATTTAAGTAGGGGGGTGTGGGGGCAAAAAGCCCCCCACTTTATCTAATGTTTTGAAGTTTTTATTATTTATTTATTTTTTTTGTGGAACTGATTTTTTTTCCCTGGGGGAAAAAAAAAATCGCACTGTTCCAAGTGTTCGGGATTGTAAGCTTTCGGTTACATGGGGTCGATAAATCAGCGTTCACTTTTTTAAGCTTTCACTGATTTAATATACACCTTGTTAAAAGTAGTATAACATCTCATAGAAGTAAGTCTCATGGATTATCTGTCTTTATAATTTATAATCTGCATTCTAGATACATGTGCAAAGATTATAGGAAACACTGGATGATTTTAAAATCTTACAGTGATTATGCAATAATGTCCCTCAAAATCCAAGATATGTTTATAAAAATTCAACTAATTTAAAGCATATGTTAGGTTATAGGAACAACAGACTAACAATAAAATTATTGGAAAGAAAGGAACAAGACAGTGTTTTAGATGTATTTTTTTGTAAATATATATCTGATTACTTGATGTTTCCGCATCCTTTGACAGAGAGAAAATATTTTAATGTGTCGGCTACACTTGACAGATCATATCTGTGAGCATAATTCTGATGTGTAGAAACTAATGCTTTATACACATACAGAAGGAAGGGTCCCTATTATTTTAGTGAATGCAATGAATTGTTAACGCTGTTTAGTCGAATGTTATTACGCGAAATGGCAAAATACCAAAAGCACAGAACAGCGATTTTTTTTCCTAGGAGAAAAAAAATCACTGGGCCGTTTTCAGGACTTTGCCATTTCCTCCACTGTGATGAGATCTTGGAGTTGGTATATTTAAGTAGGGGGTGTGTGTGTGTGTGTGTGTGTGTGTGTGTGAGGCACAGTCCCCCACATCGGGGGGGGGTGAAACCCCCCCATTTTATTTTGTGTTTTGATTTTTTTTTTAATATGGATCAGCAATTTTAAATTGCTGATCCATGTGTTCGATATTTTGGGTTTTCAAGGATTGTGGGTTGATTATATAGCGTTTGCTATTCATTGCATTCACTTATATAATATAGACCCCAGAAGGAAGGTACAGCTCATAGTTTTACATTCAATATTACTAAAATAGTCAAAACTACTGTAAGAGATAGGAATGAATCACTATATATGAAAGAGAATATAAAAGGTATTGTTAGACCTAGAACAGGCCATTATCCAGGACTGAGACTTGTAATTGTTAAAAATAAGGCTGATTAGTTAATCATTCTTTATTGTATTTATTAATGTTACTAAATTGTTTTATATATATAATATATATTATTTTCATTTTTATACATAGTTTTGGGTGGTTCTATATGTAGAACAATATTGCAGGTTTAAATGAACTGTGTTCCTTTTGTGTCATATAATGTTTATCACATGCTGTTAAAATCCTTTAAAAGCTTCACTTTCTGTATTGACTTTTATACTTGAGAAAGCACACAGTTTCAAAAGCTTATATTTTTTTATTAAAAGTATTAAAGATATTTTAATAGAACACCACGATTTCCTTGAGCTGATTTTTTTTGGATTGTGTACATATGTATTTTTTTATCTGGCTTGGATGTTTTACCTGTTTGAGTTACCCAGTCTTTTGTCAAAAGAGGGGAAGCACCAGCATCTTGGAAGAAAGCTGTTGAGGCTATATTACCCAAACAAGATAAAGACCCATCAGATCCAGCTTCATATAGGCCCATTTCAATTTTAAACCATTATAAAGTGTTTATGTCAATACTAGCTAGAAGAAGAGTAAAGATGTTGCCAAAATCATTGTGGTTTTCTAGAGGGGAGGTAAATATTTGACAATATTAATAGAATGATGATACAGAGGGAAGCAGAATATAAAAAAATATTACTGTTGCTGGTAGGTCTTGATGCAGAGAAAGCATTCACTAGAGTAAGTTGGGATTTTATTGTACGGCAATAGAAGCATTGAAATCCCTGATACAATAATAGGGTTAATTAGGAGGATATATGAAGGATTGGAGGCAAGAATTAAGGTGAGAAGGTTTTTCTCTGATAAACTGTGTTTGAACAGAGGAACTAGGCAGAGATGTCATCTTTCCCCTTTGTAATTTGTTTTATATTTAGAGACATTGACAAAGAAAATAAGGGACTCAGAAGTTCAAGGATGTAATAAATATGGTAATCAAGAAAATATGGCTTTATTTGCAAATGAAATTAAGTTGTACATAATAAATCCAGAAAGAGACATCTCGGTGTTGTGGATAATTTTGAGACAGTTTCAAGTACTTTCGCAGTATAAATTAATGAAGATAAAACAAAGGCTATAGCAGTAAATTACCCACACATGAACTGATTCAGCAATATCCATATTTATCTGTTATGGCAGTGAAGGATATGTGGGATGAGACTAAACAAAAGAGATTACAAAAACTGAGAAAGTGGATGCTCTTGTTTATGGATATAGATACTATGATATGGGCAGTTAAAATGTTTTACTCTGTTTAGTTTTATATTCAGGTCAGGCATATTTTTATCAGTGAGAGGAGAAGTTGTGTATCATTCCTAATAAAGAGTTGAAGGAATGTAACTGAGAGGGGAAGATGGCAAGAGTTATGAGAGATAAAATGATCCTTCTAAAAGAACATGGTAGTTTAGGATTACCTGATTTGAAGGGTTGTTTAGGGCTATACAGTTAAGGCGCATATACATAACACAAGCAGAAGGTTGTAATTCAAAGTGGAAATGGATGATGATGAAGCAGGGGAGAAGTTCAATAAATATGGAGAGAGAGAGTGGGATTTTGTATGCAGATCCTTAAGGAGAATAGTATCAACCATACAGAATTTTAAATTCATAAAGTAGCTGAAAGTATTCTAAGAACCAAGCCAACATGAGAATGGTGAAATATTTTGCCAAAAGGGATGATTGCAAGCAGAGGTGCAGAAGATAGGCAAGAGGGGACTAGCATTTACTTGAGAAAACTGGAAAAGGAACCAAGGTATTGGGAGCAAATAACTAGATGGGGAAATGTAATAGAATAAGATAAGAACAAGAAGACATTTGTACTGAAGGCTAAAGACTACCTTTCTCCCAAGGATTGATATCAGACTGTAGGCAAAGAGAAAGGGATAAGGGAATCCTAAGTGAAAGACCTGCTCTGGTAGAGTTTTTAGTTGAATCTAGAGCAGAAGCCACTGTTTAAAGGGGATAATTAACAGGGCATATAACATTTTGCATATAAACTATAAGTATCAATCAAAGGAGGTTAGAAAAGATTGGAAAGAGAAACTGGAAAAGCAAGTTACAAGGGAAAAATCTGGGAGGACATATGTATGGCTCCCAAGTATGCAGCAAAGTCCAGAAAATCTTTTGCTTAGAAATATTTGCATCAGTATTTTTATACTCTAAGCAGACTTTAGATAATTTTTCCTCATGTATATAGCAGATGTCAGTGGTGTGATGGGGAAGAAAAAGGTGTAGAATAGAGCATGTGTGCTGTATCTTTAAAAAGCATTTCAAGGACTGAACACACATATAAATAGCAAGCAGGTGCTAACTTCAGTGCCATTTTGAGAGTGCAGCCAGAGAGTGAGCATGTATGGATGTAACAGCTGGTTTGTTTATAAGTTTAGCTACGTTAAAGTTATTAAGCCTCAATCCTGATGTGTTTGTACATAATAAAGCTGCTTGAACAGAACCCATGAAGACTCATCTATTTTATCCTGACTAGATGAGTGACATGGTGTCAGAAGTGGGATTCCAGAGACTGCTGTTTAGAGCTATGAGGTGCAGAGATAATAGCGAAGGTAAACTAAGAGAAACAAGTATGAAAAAGGGCCAAAAATGAACCAAAGGTAATGAAAACTTGCACAAATGATTTATTCTATAAAAAAGGTAAAACAGAGTATTACAAGGGCATAAACCGCATTATTAAACAAGCGAGAGGCACAAACGGTTTATTAATTAAATGAAACATTTAAGATTATGATATCTGATAAAATGATTATTAGAAAAACACATAAGGGGTTCGGAATTACCTCAGAATTGCAAAACAAGCATGTTTAAAGTGAAATGAGCATGTTTACAGTAAAACGAGCACAAGAAAAGTACAATGGGCATGAAAAGAGATTAAACGAGCAAAACAAATATAATGAGGACACAAAAGGGCATATTAAGCATAAATAAAGCAAGGCAACAACATTTTTTTGGCAAAGTACTGTGTTTATTTTATTTATTTATTTTATTTAACATTTGTTAACCAAGAAAGTCCAACTTGGAACAAAGTCAATTTTCAGTGGAGGCCCAGGGAGAAACACTCCAGATGCATGCCTTTGTAACTTGCTAGGAAACTACAGCACCCAGAGGAAACCCACACAAATGCAGGGAGGACATGCAGACTCCACACAGAAGGCACTCCAGCCGTGGATCGAATTAGAGGACCTGTTGCTGTGAGGTGAAAATGCTGCAGTTGCAACCACTGCACCATCCTGTGTTTTGGCATAATTTATATTTTGCATTGTATTCGGGGCATAACTGGAGTTATTTGAAAGTATCTCAAAGTGTGTAAAAGTGCTTACAGTGTGTGCTTATTACTGTGCATTTATTACAAAGCGTTTATTGTGTGCAAAGTGCAACTATTTCGTAAAGTGCAGTCAAAATACACCCATTTCAAAAAGTTTGTTATACTGGGTGTGTCTGGGTGCAAAGTGTCACCAGTACAGAGTGTTTCTTGCACTGTAAAGAGTTATTTAGCAAAGTATCACAATTTTGGGAAATTTCAGTGTGCTGTGTACTATTTATTCACAAAGTGCAATTACTTTGAAATGTTTCTTACCCTGAGCTTATTCTGCCCCGTTCACTCACACAGTACAGTTATTTTGAAATGTTTATTAAAATAAGTGACTTTTACAGTACAGTAATTTCAAGAGTATTATAGTGCCCGACAGTCTTATTTCACAAATTTTCTTATACTGATAAGAGGTGATTTCTTACAGTACGGTGATTTCAAATGTATTACAGTGCCCAAGAGACTTATTTCACAAATTTCAGTTATTCGGAGGCTTATTGTACAATTGGGCATAGTTAGAAGTACAGGCATACATTTCTGGCATATGTATATGTGTGTATGTTTGTGCACACTTGCAAAAGCTTTCACTGGTATGTGTTAATATGCCAGATGGATTTTGAAAGCCATCACCATTGGTGTTTGATCAGAATATTGAAGAAAATTGGAAAATATTTGAGCAAGGGTAAGATATTTTTATACAGGCAGCTTATTGTGATAAAGATGCATGCACCAGGGCATTCATTTTGCTAAACCTAGCTGTGTCAGAGGCCATTGAAAGAGAGCATTCACTTGTGTATGCACCAGCAATATATGAGGGAAAAGGTGAAAACCATCATATTGTTGTACAGGCAGTATCAGGAGAAGAACCCGAGTGTTTGAAGCGCAAATTCAAGGAAATGTATAACCCCCAGACAAATATTACATTAGAGAGGCATTTGCTTTACACAAGAGATCAAAAACTAGGGGAAACTTTTGCAGGATATATTACTGACCTGCGAAACAAAGCTAAAATGTGTTGGTTTGGTGACTTAAAAGATGAGTTAATAAAGGACAGGCTTGTGTGTGGTATTAATAGTGCTGCAGTGAGAAAGATTTTGCTTTGTGACTCTGATTTAACACTGAGCAAGCAATTAAGATTTGTCAAATCAATGGAGTTACAGAAAGGCACACAATTCTGCTTGCAAGTGACAACAGTATGCTTTCAGCAGGCTCCAGAGCAAACAAAGACAGCATGCAACACATGGCTAGCAGAAGCATGCCTAAGCATATGGCAGCCACAGCCCCTGCGGGTTTACCTGGGAAGTCCCATAGTTTTCCAGCAAGTTCTAAGAATAGGACATGTTCAGTGCAGTACAAGGGTGAGTCAGCAAAACCCAAATACAGCTTTATTGTTAACTGTCACAATTGTGGTGCCAGTCATGAGTATAAAAGATAGAAATGCTTAGCATTTGGTCAGCAATGCCACAAGTGTAAAACTTGGAACCATTTTCAAAAGTTTTGAAAATCAAATAAACTTCACATAGTTATAAAGAAGGGTCACTCAAAAAAGCAAGTTGATTATATAGAGAGCTGCAATTCTACTTTCTACATAGAAGGTGTATCAGTAATTGGTGAAAAGGTTAATGCAGTGAATTTGTTGGCAAAGAATGAAGTGTTTTGTACTGTCCAGATCAATGGTAAATCCACCGAGTTTGAAGTAGACACTGGCTTAAAGTGTAATATTATGTCAGCAGACACATTTGCTAAGGTGAGAGCTGGTAAACAACTCAATGTGGCTAGTTGTGTGAAACTTCTTGTTTATGGAGGTGAAGAAATTCAAACCGAATGCTTAGTATTGCTTTCATGTTATGTAGCTAGGAACTGTTACAGCTTGCTAGTTTATGTAGTTCGAAGACCTGTGCAGTCATTATTCGGTCTCAGAGAGTTTGAGAATGAATTTGCTTTCCTTTACCAAAGAAGTTCATCATATAAGCAAATCTCCTAGTTCCAATTTTACCTAAGCATTTCTCAGAGTATGCTGGTGTTTTCGATGACAAGTTAGGCAAACTTCCAGTTATGTATTCCATGAAGTTAGACCCACAGGTCAGTCCAGTGGTCAGACCAGCAAGAAAAGTTCTGATAGCTATGCAGAATAAAGTTAAGGCTCAGTTGGTTAAAATGGTGCAACAAGGTATAATTTGTCCAGTCACAGAACCAACTGAATGGGTGTTGTCCATGGTATCAGCCCACAAAAAAAGGCTTGGATGACATCAGAATACATATTGACCCAAGAGATTTGAACAAAGCATTAAAGAGACTACATCATCCAATGCATACATTTGAGGAAGTCACAGCCCTAATACCAAATGCCACTGTTTTTTCTGTCTTAGATGCAAAAAGTTAAATTTGGCAAGTGATGCTTGATCACAGATCCTCATTACTAACTACTTTCACTACCCTTTTTGACAGATATAGATCCTCAGGATGCCATTTGGAATAAATTCAGCAAGTGAAGTCTTTCAGTGTGCAATGGAGAACATTTTTTCAGGTTATCCTTGTGCCATAATAGTAGATGATTTATTGGTCAGAGGCAATGTTGAAGCAGAGCATGACCGAACCCTTAAGAGAATTCTAGACAGAGCACATGAAGTGAACGTAAAGCTCAGTGCTCTGAAGTGCAAATTCAGACTACCAGAAGTTACATATATAGGTCATTTATTAACTAGCACTGGCTTGAGACCAGACCCATCCAAGCAAGCATCCGTTCTTGAGATGCCAGCACCAGATAATGTTCAGGCTCTACAAACATTTTCTTGGTATGGTAAACTATTCAGGCAAGTTTATATTAGACTTCAATGAGTTGACAGCACCTTTGAGAGCTGACGCGCAAAAATGTTACATGGTCTTGGTTGAAACAGTACAAGAAAACATTTGAAGACCTTAAGCAGAAAATTGCCACCCCACCTACATTAAGATACTATGATGTCAATAAACCAGTAACTCTTTCCTGTGATGCTTCAAAATTTGGTCTTGGCGCAGTTATTCTTCAAGAAGCAGACCAGTAGCCTATACATCAAGAACTCTTATCCAAACTGAAATCCAATATGCTCAAATAGAAAAAGAACGTTTGGCAATAGTATTTGCATGTTCAAAGTTTCATGATTATATCTTTGGTCAAGCTCTTCAGATTGAAACTGATCACCAGCCTCTAGTTACTATTCTAAAGAAGCTTATGCATTCAGCTCCAGCGAGATTACAAAGAATGATGCTCAGACTGCAAAAGTACAACTTCAAAATGGTCTATATAAAAGATAAACATATTTATCTGGCAGATATTTTATCCAGATCACCCAGAAATACAACAGGACAGCTTCATGCAGAGAATTTTGACTTTGACATCATGAAACTGTGTAATTATTTTGCCACGAGACTTGATGAGATGAGAGATCATACAAAGACTGATCCAATTTTGCAAAAGGCCAACCACTACATTAATGTGACCGTCAAAACAGTCTAATGTACCACCTGAAGTGCAAACTTATCTTCCTTGCAGAGATGAGATGTTGATGAAAGATGGCATTATTTTCAAAGGTCCTAAAATTGTTGTTCCTGCTTCCTTATAAGATGAATATATCCAGATTTTGCATTGTGGTCACCCAGGTTCCGAATCTACCAAAAGAAGGGTGAGAGAACCAGTATTTTGGCCTTCTCTAGCAAAAGACATTGATAAAGTACTTTCTTCTTGTTCAGTATGCAATAGTACTAAACCGCATTTGCAGAAAGAACCACTTCAGCTAAGTCAAGTTCCTGAACTACCTTGGTTAACAGTAGCCACTGATATATTTGAGTGGAACAATCAGCATTACTTAGTGTTGGTACACTCTTATTCGAACTGGTTTGAGATTGATTTACTACCTAACCTAACATCCACTACTGTTATCATCAAGTTGAAATGTCATTTCTCAGTCCATGGTAGTCCACACAAAGTTATTTCTGACAATGGTACTCAATTTACTAGTCGGTTGTTTCAGAAATTTACAAAAGAATGGGACTTTGTACATGCTACTAGTAGTCCAGAATATCCACAGTCAAATGGACTAGCTAAATGTGCAGTACAGAGTGCAAAGCAATTGCTTGAAAGGTCAAAGATGACAATACCGATGTCTTTTTGAATTTACTTAAGCTCAGAAACATACCCCATGATGATATACTTGGCTTGTCTGCTCAGAGACGTCTATCTAGGCAAACCAGAACAACATTGCCTAGTTTGTTGAGGCCTAAAATTAAGAACAACAGGACAATTAGAGCCCAACTGTTCAGAAAGTGTTCTTTCCAGAAGTCCAGCTATGATAAATCAAGCAGATTTCTTCATCCATTGAAAGAAGGAGAGACATTGAGGATACAGATGGCAAAAGGTTTTGACTGGATTGTTCAAGTAACAGGTATATGTACCAAGCCGAGATCCTACTTCGTAGAATCTGAGAGTGTGGAGTACAGGAGAAATCGTAGACATCTTCTTCCTGTATCAGAATTGATATTGCAGCATTGTTCCTGTGATGCAGACTCTAGATCTCAGAGCAGTCTAGACAACGTTCCTGTTGTAGAATGTGTTTTAACTTCTACTTCCATTCCTGATGTCCCTAAAGCTGAACATTCAGCAGAGACAGTCCCAGTTGCTAGACCTAATTCTAATTTTTATGTGACACGATTTGGTCATATTTCCAGAACCTAGTGTGAAATGCACAGCAACCTGGACATAATTGTTTATATGTATTTAGTTCTGTATAATTGCATGACAAATAATTATTTGTATTGATGGCATGTCAATTAATGTCATCAACATTGCATGACTTATTTCTCAAAGAGGGAGATTGTACAATAGAGCGTGTGTGCTGTATCTTTAAGAAGCATTTCAAGGACTGAATCTGCATATAAATAGCAAACATGTGCTAGCTTCAGTGCCATTTTGAGAGTGCAGCCAGAGAGTGAGCATGTATGAGTGTACTACCTAGTATGTTTATGAGTTTATCTAAATTAAAGTTATTAAGCCTCAGTCCTGATGTGTTTGTACATAATAAAGCTGCTTGAACAGAATGCATGAAGACTCGTCTATTTTATTCTGACTAGACGAGCAACAATAGGTAACTGGGAACATATGTTTTAGAAGTGGAAGAACATATGTGTTTGGGAGGGGTTGAGGTTGGCATAAGGGGTTGCAGCTGGCATAATGGTTAAGGTGTTTACCTCACAGAAACAAAGTATAGGGCTTGAAACTCACCATTGAGGAAAAATTTCTAGATTTAAAATGACCCACAGAGCAAGTGTAGTACTTGCCTATGAACCTGCACTCAGTTGGCAGATTTAAAAAACTCCTTAAAAAATACTCAGAAATACCACTAAGCAAATGGCTGTAACTAAGGGAATTATTCATTTGAGGTGGAACACAGGATAACAAATGTCTAGACATGGTAAGGCCTTGTTAATTACAATTCTGTTGACTGCCAAAAATCAATTACTAGAAAATGAAAATTAAAGTCTAAACCAAGTGCATTTAAAGTGTTGAATACTGTAAAAAAGATGAAACAACTGGAAGAAAAATCTTTAGAAAAAAGAAGGAACAAATTACATAGAAATACATGGAACTTGCTGGAACAGTATAGGCAGAATAATGTTCAGGATGAGGAGTGCTGTTTAAGGGAATGCAGGAATTGGCAATTTATGTAATGTTGGACTGATTATAGTTATGAAGAAAGAAAACATGTAATGTATAATGCATGTAAATGGAAAACAATGTTAATATGGTTTGTTTTCTTTTCTACTTATGTATGTTTGCTTATGTTTTAACTGATAATTTGATAAAAGTGTTTACATAAAAGTATAACAGTAGAGAGTATAGCAACAGTTACAAGAGACTTAGACTATATGCATTTTATTTATAAGACTATATGCATTTTATTTATATGTCAGAAAAATATGTATTAATGTGTGTGCTTAATGCTAATTAAGAAACTAAATAAGTTAACACATTTTTCATTCTATTTTATATGCACTATTTTATATACAGCTGAGTTTCATATGAGACTAAAAAGATGCTTTTTGAAACTGCAGTGTGCTTTCTGAAACTTGCAAGATGCCCTCTGACCTAGTAATTGCTAGCACAGCAATATTTATGTTTATGCCTTTTAGAAATGTAGTTGAGAAGCAGGTGATTATCTGCTAGGTCAGGAAGAAATGAATGAACAATGCTATATTCTGTAATGTAATGATTTTGAACAATTAGCTCTGTTCGAAGTATGAGAACACGCACAGCTGCAGGAAGAAGAGATAACATAGACAAAGGACTGTTGGAGAAATGAACTGCAATCTATACTTGCTTTGTGCTCAAATTAGCCATAGTATCTTGAATGGTAACATTGCACATAACTAACCGGTGGTAGCCAAGGCCACGTTGTTTTTCTTAGGAAGTTTCTCACAAAAATTGATAGTACAAGCAGAAAATCATGTAAACAAGCACTACAAAATAATTATGTTAAAACTTGTGATTTACTACGTCAGCTTGGTAGGCAATGTCTTATTAGAAAATGTATAAAAATGCCTGCATTTCCTGATTCTAGTTAGACAAACTCTGTATTAGCACATTTTTGTCTCCTTGCTGTAAGATTAAAGTGCCTTAACCTGAACCTACCGTGTATTGATCATTTTTAAAGTATATTTTTCCTTTGACAGTTTGATCCTTCGAGCCGGAAATATATCTCTCACTCTGGCTCAGGTCAGAATTGGGCCCGGTGGCATGTACCCGTACGGAGAAGTGGCCACATCGGCTCTTCTACTTTGAAAGACCTCTGACTGAATTGTCGTTCGAAAGAGGCCAGCCACTGTTTCTGATCTGGGATTGGAGGACAAGTCAACGTTCCAGTGGAACCAAGACACAGAGGGTCAGGTAAGGAGGAATTTACCTTTTTCTGTTTTAGATCAGGGACTTGTTACAGTATTACTGTTTTGTCAGGAAGATTTGCATGAGCAGATCAGGGACAAAAAAGATTGCTGTTTTGTCATAGATCAGGGAAACAGAATAGGTAGGCAGATATTCTAGATAAACTGTGAAAAGGTGTAAATCGTGGTACCACGTGATAAAAAGGGTTACATAATTTCTAACTTAGCTAAGGCAACATGGGAAATCAGTGCACAAAAATTTCCCGAAACCCGCCCCTAACCGAAGACGCGAAATATATGCAATTACAGCGTGCCGATAATGTTAGGTATTATACAAAATAGGTTAATAAATACAAATTTGATGGTAATTTAGATAAACCTTCACTTATTAAACTTGTTAGGCAACTTAAAACAGACGCGAAAGGTCAGCTGAAAAAGCAACGACAATTAGGAGTCCCTCAGGCACACAGGTGGCTTGAGGAAGCAAACCGCAGGGAACAAAAGATTAAAACTCAAAAGCAATGTTCTTAGATAAAGAAGACAATAACTTGGTAATCGCAACAGCCCCTCCGCCCCCTCCGCTTCCCTTACCAGAATATGAAGCAAGTGGACAAGCTGATCCACCTCCGCTATACCCAGCTGTTCCTGCAAAACCAAAACCGTTTGTCAGAGATCCTATCGAGATCAGGTCTCGAGCACGCAACTTAAGAGGGGATATTGAATTGTATGAAATGAACAAAATTCACAAGCTATGAATGAAGAAGAGATATGTCCACTCATAGAAGTACCAAATCCACAGGCAGGGCAGGCAGGACAAGACCCAACTCTTCTAGTATATAGACCGTGGACACCGGAAGACATCCGGAAAGCCACAGAGGGAATTCCCCAACCAAAAGTTAAATTTTAGAAAATTCTTAGAAGACTTACAGGGCATGAGGTTAAGTTACCATTTGAATGGAGAGGAAGTAGAGAAAGTAGTTAGACAAATCGTAGGTCCAGATTGGCACATGATCAGTGGCAACTGGAATCCCCGTGATGCAGAGCTTAGACCACTCCCACATAGTAACGCAGAACTAGACAACAGAGTGAAAGGTCTGACAGACTGAATCTCTGAGAAATGGAAGCCTAGGGCTGACTGGACTTGCATTAATCAATGCATACAACAAGAAGGTGAAACTGTTGATAGATATTATGCCAGATTATTAGAATGTTTCAATAACCATTGTGGAATGCAGGTACCTGAAGACCAAACACATGATTCCCCATATGAGCAACAGTTAAAGAATGCATTTTTAAAAGGCAGTATTGCACCCATCAGCAGCTTTATTACAAAGCACATGGTAGATCATCGTACAAGTAGATTACAGTCATTACTTGAATATGCAAGACATGCCGAAAGGCATTTTAATAGCAAAAAGAAAAAGAAAACTCAAGTATTTGCAGTAGAAGATGGATCAGAAGTCTTTGTAGTACAAACTGGGAAGAAGGGTAAGAAAAATACCCAGGGAAACAAACAATCTGATAAACGATCAGAGGACTTTGAAGAGAGAAAGAAAAGGGGTGAATGTTTTAAATGCGGGAAAAAGGGACATTTAGCAAGGGATTGCAGGCAAAATAAAAAGGTAATCACAGACGACAAGGAGGGTGAGGACTGACTATATGGTAGTCAAGAATCACTGGATAAGAATAAACAAGAAAAGACAAGCGCAAATGTGATAGAAGGGGTAGAGGATGTGATAGAAGAGGTAGAGGAAGTGCATGAAATCACAGATAATGAAGAAAATGAAATTTTGGACTTAGCATTATTGAGCCTCGCACTCTACTTAGCAGACACAAAACCGGAAGTTACACTTCTGGTAGAGGGGAGGGAAGTTAAATTCCTGTGTGACTCAGGGGCTTCACGGACCCTGATACATCCTTCCAAACTACCAGAGAATTCAGTATCACTTGACTACATATTAGTGAAAGCAGCTAATGGACAGCTGTATCGGGAGCCACTCTCCCACAACATAGCGATAACTGACCCAGTTTCAGGGATGACCCAGAAAAGCAAAATTGTTGTTTCTGCAAAATGCCCAGTGAATCTCTTGGGCAGAGACCTAATGCAGATATTTGGCATAGCCGTAATTCCAACTATGCAGGGTATGGAAGCACAGTGACAAATGGATAGTTTTGTAGTGCGACCGGAGGGTGAAACATTTTATTGGTACAGCCAGGACTTAGTTACGACTGGTCCAGGGGCAGTAACCGAAGAACTGATGAATGTAGCCATCAGTAAATCCCCCTCCCTTGACACTGATAAACAGCATTTGTTGCATTGCACTCTGTTTTACTGTAACAGACCAGGACCTGATAAAGAATATGAGCAAGAACTGTTTAGAAACCATGCTAACAGATTAGTATTACGAAAGTTGTACTGGGACACAGACGGAAACAGTGTAGTAAGCTGTTCATTGCCCCAGGAATTCCTAGCACTTTACAAATCTAATCGATTACCACATGTGAGTTTAACTAAAGATAGAAATTTGAAGTGGGCAGACCTAGGAGAAAAACTCACAAGGTGGGAAAAGCAGACAGAGTTAGAACTTTCCGAACAGGGAGTACAAAAGCAGAAACTAAATTGGATAACGCAGACACACCCAGCTGTACACTCACAGGCAAGTGAGGATAGCTGAGTAGCACTCTCACTAGAGGAAGAGGAAAAAGTCTTACGAGACATACCAGAGACTCTCTGGTCAACAGGGAAATCAGATGTAGGACTTATTCGTACAGCAGGACCAGTTACTATCACGCCAAAATCAGCATTTAGACCTCAAAAGAGACAGTATCCCTTGAAAAAGGATGCAGAAATAGGAATCAAACCTATAATAGCAGCCTTACTTAAGGAAGGAATCTTGATAGAATCTCCTGATTCACCATGCAATACACCCTTATTTCCTGTTAGGAAAGCAAACAGAGAATGGCGTATGGTCCAAGATTTACAAGCTGTAAATGACGCAGTTATACCCAGGGCACCTACGGTGCCAGATCCACACACTTTATTGAAAGATTTGAAACCTCAACAAAAGTATTTTTCTGTGGTAGATATTAGCAATGCATTTTTCTCAATACCGATACACCCTGACAGCCAACATTGGTTTGCATTTACATTTCAGGGGAAATGGAATACATATACGAGACTACCACAGGTATATTGTGAAAGTCCAACAATATTCGCACAAGAAATGGCAAGTAACCTGGCGGGATTTATCCCACCGAAAGGCAGTCAGATTTTACTTTATGTAGACGACATTCTGCTGGCAGCCCCCACCCAGCAAGAATGCAGAGAGGATACCATAGCATTACTACAATTTTTAGCCACTCAAGGACACAAGGTAAACAAAAACAAACTGCAACTTTGGAAAAAACAGGTTAAATACCTGGGATATGTAATATCCAAAGAAGGCAGAATATTAGATGAAGACAGAAAAACAGCGATATTACAAGCACCGAAACCAACTACCAAGAAGGAAATTATGTCCTTCCTGGGTACTACTAACTTTTGTCAGAGTTGGATTCCAAACTATGCCTTGGAATCTGCTCCGCTGACCAATTTGATATTCAAAAAGCCGATGGCAGCACAAGATTTATTACAGTAGACACCAGAAGCAGAATCAGCTTTCTGCAAACTGAAACAACTGATAGCTTCTTCATTAGTTTTAGGATTACCAAACTATCATAAACGATTTTTCCAAACTGTAGATTGTAAGCAAGGTTATATGACATCAATGTTAACACAACAACATGGGGACAAACAACGCCCCATAGCTTATTATTCATCACAGCTAGACCCAGTGGCGCGATCCTTGCCCCACTGTGTACAAGCAGTAGTCGCAGCTGCAATGGCAGTGCAGGCTTCAGCCTCAGTAGTATTGTTCCACCCTGTCACATTGAGAGTGCCTCATGCAGTCGCGATTATTTTACTGCAAGAAAAAGTAGCATATATTTCTCCTGCTAGACATCTTTCCTGTATGCTATACTGTTGAGCCAACCTCATATGACAATTGAACGATGCACAACTTTGAATCAGTCAACCTTGCTCCCAACCCCTGCAGATGGCAAACCACACTGCTTCCTGCAGGAGATTGAGCAAAAGACACTACCTAGAAAATATCTCACAGATGTTTCCTTGGGTGATGCCGAGGTGACATACTATGTGGACGGCTCGTGCAGGAGGGGTCCTACAGGACAGAATCTAGTGGGGTATGCAGTAGTTTCCGATACCGAGATTTCAGAAGCAAAGTCTTTACCACACAACTTATCCGCACAAGCAGCAGAATTGATTGCTTTGACAAGGGCATGTACCTTGGCAAAAGGTAAGAGAGTGAACATTTTTACTGACAGTCAGTATGCTTTTTCTACTGTACATGTTTTTGCGCAGCAGTGGAAAAATAGAGGAATGATAACATCTACTGGTAAACCAATTAACCATGCGCAATTTATTTTAGATTTGTTAGACTCTATTCAGTTACCTCAGAAAGTAGCTATTTGCAAATGCGTAGCTCATACCAAGCAACAAGATAGAATTTCAAAAGGTAATGCGAGGGCTGATACAGCTGCAAAACAAGCAGCTTCAGCTTCAGAAGTATTTCTTTTGAGTGAGAAATTACAACCATCTGAGATTTTAGACTTAGAAATGTTAAAAACAATGCAGACACTTACTACAAATGTAGAAAAACAAAAATGGATAAAACGAGGAGCAATCCTTGACAAGGGACTGTACATCTCCAAAGAGAAGAAACCGATTTTGCCATCTAACTTGTTTAGATATGCAGCTTTGTTGAGCCATGGGCAGTGCCATGTCTCAACAGGGGGGATGGTACAGTTAGTGAATCGAGTGTTTACGACGTACGGATTTACAAACTACACAAAAAATTTTTGTGCAGCATGCCATGTTTGTAACAAGCATCATGCACAAGGGGCATGGAAACCTAAGCAAGGGAGTTTCCCTACACCACCATATCAGTTCCATACCATTTGTATGGATTTTATAGAGCTGAACAAATGCGAAAATAAGAAGTACTGCCTTGTCATTATAGATATGTCTTCCAAATGGGTGGAAGCTTTTCCAACTAAAAATCCAGATGCAGCTACTGTTGCAAAAGTCCTCGTTAAAGAAATTATTCCTAGATTTGGCATACCGGAAAAGATTTATAGTGACAATGGCACACACTTTGTAAATCAAACTATACAACAACTTAGCCGTTATTTCGGGATTTCTCTGAAAAATCATTGTGCATACCACCCCCAATCTGCAGGATTAGTAGAAAGGCATAATGGGGTTTTGAAAAATAAGCTTAGGAAATTGATTAGTGAGACACAAAAGAACTGGGTGCGCTGTTTACCTCTGGCACTGTTGAGCATGAGAACTGTTCCAAATGCAAAAGGGTTAACTCCTTTTGAAGTTCTGTTTGGGAGGGCATATTATACACCTCAGTGGAAACCTCTCATGCCTGCAGAGCAGGAGGCTGACAGTTCACTTGCAGGGTATATGAGGCTATTTTTGAATAACAAACGTTTGCAGTTAAATTCTGTTTCAGATAAAGAGCAAACCAGACCATCAGAAGTAGCAGTAGCCCCAGGCACATGGGTCTGGGTGAAGGTCATGAAGAAAAAGAACTGGAGCTCTCCAAAGTGGGAAGGGCCGTACCAGGTACTACTGTCAACACCCACTGCAGTCAAGATCACAGAGCGAGCATCCTGGATTCATTTGACACACTGTAAATTGGTTAAGAACTTTGAACTGGACAAAAACCTTGTTACTATTGTACAACGAGAACAAAATGACCAGGTATAGAGTAAACAGAGATGCAGAACAACCTCAGAAAATTTGCATGAATATTCTGATAGCTATACTGATAACATTGATCTTTTTGTTGTGGCCTTTCCTTTTCCCAGCCACAAAAGTTGAACTGATCAAATGTGATGCATTACTCATAGACTGGCATCCAAACTTTAACACTTACCAAGCAATTAAATATGTGTATGCTGAGACTTTCAATGTTTCGAACTGCTGGATTTGCACAGCTATACCGACAGCATACGGGGGATTATTAATGGCTGCTGTCCCCCTAGGGGTCAATGAGACCTGGGAGAACTTGATACTTCACCTGTGAAGTCACAAGACACAATAGCATTGTACCTACCTGTTACACAAAAAGGGATTGTATGTTTTTACAAGAATTACACTATTCAGGTGGGTTGGAGCAATTGCAATGTGACCGTTTCTTATAAATGTTATATTAAACCCAGTAAGACTAAGACTATTTGTGATACAAACTATGATGCATATTTTGCTAAGATGCATAAGAGTGTTGATGAGATACAGCATAATCCTGTTCTTTTAAAACAGCTTTCTATTATTGAAAAGAAAATGTTTCATGCAGGGCAAGCTTATATCAATACTAAAGTAAAGAATTGTTATTTTGTTTGTGGGAAAAAAGCATATAAATGGCTACCTGAGAATTGGTCCGGCAGTTGTTTTTTGGGTTACCTGGTTCCGGCCATATGACACACTGCAGCTTTGCTTCAGGGAAAAATTTGAAATGTTAGAGAGGTCAGCAGCAAACCTAGAAGTCCGATTAAGAGACCCGAGAATCCAGAAGGACGAATCGAAGCAGGATGGAGAAACCATAACTCCGTAAAAAACAAAGATAAACTGACACACATGGACTTGAGTGACACCATTATATCATGAGCAGGCATAGCCCCTGCATATGGCGCAGTGAAATCGATTTGGGAGCTAAAAAAACTGTCTAAACTTCTTGAAGTTATGAGCAATGCAACATTTTCTGCTCTCGAATTAGTGACTGATGAACTGAATGCTATGAGAACTGTGGTGCTTCAGAACCGCATGGCTCTCAACTTCACCCTAGCGGCGAAAGGTAGTACGTGCGCTTTAATAAAAGAAGAATGCTGGTCGTACATTCCTGACAACCAGCATGAAATAAACAACCATCTTGAGGTGATCTAGCAAGTGTCAACAACCATGACCAAACCAGGCCCAAACCCTCTGATTGACTTTTTCCAGAATTTGTTTGGGGGGTGGGGTTCCATCCTAATGAACATCCTGATTGCCATTTGTGTGGGATTACTCCTATTAGGAGCATGCATTTGTTGTGGTATTCCCTGCATGAAAAAGTTAATAAAAGAATTTATAGATATATCAGTTTCTGAGACTTTGTATCAAAGTACTGAAATTGAAGAATTGTTGAAATGTGAAACACTTTCATAAGTTTAAACTGAATGACTCTCAACTGCAAATCCTGAATGGAAGAGGTTAGGAGAAGAAGCAAACTGTTTATTCTTTTGAAAATAGATTTAAAAAGTATTAACAGGGGGGAAATGTCAGAAAAATATCTATTAATATGTGTGCTTAATGCTAATTAAGAAACTAAATAAGTTAACACGTTTTTCATTCTATTTTATATGCACTATTTTATATACAGCTGAGTTTCATATGAGACTAAAAAGATTCTTTTTGAAACTGCAGTGTGCTTTCTGAAACTTGCAAGATGCCCTCTGACCTAGTAATTGCTAGCACAGCAATATTTATGTTTATGCCATTTAGAAATGTACTTGAGAAGCAGGTGATTATCTGCTAGGTCAGGAAGAAATGAATGAACAATGCTATTTTCTGTAATGTAATGATTTTGAACAATTAGCTCTGTTTGAAGTATGAGAACACGCACAGCTGCAGGAAGAAGAGATAACATAGACAAAGGCCTGTTGGAGAAGTGAACTGCAATCTATACTTGCTTTGTGCTCAAATTAGCCATAGTACCTTGAATGGTAACATTGCACATAACTAACCGGTGGTAGCCAAGGCCACATTGTTTTTCTTAGGAAGTTTCTCACAAAAATTGATAGTACAAGCAGAAAATCATGTAAACACGCACTACAAAATAATGATGTTAAAACTTGTGATTTACTACGTCAGCTTGGTAGGCAATGTCTTATTAGAAAATGTTTAAAAATGCCTGCATTTCCTGATTCTAGTTAGACATACTCTGTATTAGCACGTTTTTGTCTCCTTGCTGCAAGATTAAAGTGCCTTAACCTGAACATACAGTGTATTGATCATTTTTAAAGTATATTTTTCCTTTGACATTATAATTGAGGTTTCATTGTTAATTACTATGGTCCAAATATTTTGGGGGTTGAGAGAGGTGTGGGAAAGTGGCGGTAAGTGAGAGGGTTGTTTGTGTTAGAGGTGGCCTGAACAGGAGTAAGGAGGATGTTCTTTTTGTTTATCTTTAAAACTGGACAAGTTGTTATTGAATCTTAGTGTAGAGGTAGTGAGTTATATCGTTTGGGGATGTGAATGGAATTAACCCTGCCTCTGCTGAGTTATTAGTTTTGCAAGTGGATATTAAGGCTTTTTATGTTGAACATAAGCTTCCATGAGTAGGTAGGTTTGAAGGATACTTTTTAGGCTGGCACATCTGTTAACTTTATGTACAAGATTGTGGGTAACAACTAATTTTGAGTAACTGATGTGATGAAGTAGTCCTAGTCAGTTAAGGTTTTTGAGAGCAGTGCAGTGATGAGCTCTATGAGGAAGGTTACAGGCAAGTCAGGCAGTTTTGTTCTAGCATTCTTTTAGCTTGAACATTTGGTTGTCATGAAGATTTACAAGTATGAGGTGGTATAAAGTAGTGATGGTAAGGACTTTATCATTCCATTGTATCTGTTGTCCATGATCACATGACCCATTATATCCTCAAAAAATATTTAATCAATACATATTAAACTTCTGGTGAGTATTTCTATTTATTTATTGGCATTTATTTACTGGATAAGTCCAACTGGGCTGAAAAAAGACCCTTTTTAGTGGAGGCCGGGTGAGAAAAGCTGCAGTATAAAAATAAAATTTATAATTAATGATTATACTTCTTGGGAGTTGTAAAGCAATATAGTCATGAAGGAAAATAATACAAAATATAAATAAAGGAAGACATTATATAATGGTGTACAATACAAGTTTAAAAATAATGCAACATGATGTAATGTTGTGATAATATATTACAATGCTGAAATGCTGGATCTGTAATATTATTAATTAAGTTACAAGGGGGAAAATAAAATAAAAGGAACATTCATAATAGTACATAAATTATTACAAAACAGCAGAAATTCAGTTTGGTAGACTAAAATAAATCATTCATTTTATATAAAGAAGTGGACAGCCGATTTTGTCTTTTTTCGATTTGGTTCCAGTTTCTTTCTTCGTTTTTAAATATAATTTGGTAGACTGACAGGAGGAAAAAGGAGGTGAAGTGAAAAGGGTAAGAAAAGTGAAAATAAAACAGGAAAGATAAGTGAAGAAAAAACAATGAAAGGGGAAATGTATGCTAGATTTGATGAGTGTTATACATGACAGGAAGAAAATGAAGGATGGTAAATTGTATAAGGGTGTTTTGTGTGAAAAGTACAGAGAGACCTGATTGGGGATGAGAAAATGGAAAATTGAATTCATATGATGTATGACCTATGATTTTTATTGGAAGTAGTAGTTAGTAAATTCTTAGGATGGGTTAAACTAAGTTGGTTTAACCAGAAGATAAGCAGGAGCATGACCATATGCTCAGCAGATACTGCTTTAGTTGAGTTTTAAATGAGTTTAGATTACTAATTTGTTTCAGAGACATTCAGTCTGCTATACTATAGCTTTGTGTAGTATATGTTTATGAATTACAAATATTCTTTTTAATGGAGCACCAAGAAAGCAGACCTCTCAATTGTGCCTATTTTGGAGGAGCATACCTATTATCAAGCCTAATTTACCCATGCACATAATATAACTCTTTTTGGAGGTATGTCCTTATTTTCAGGCTTGATTTACCCCATCACATAATTTTCTAACTCCTCCTCATAATACTTGGTTTCTGGAGCTGTCTAGTACACAGAAAGCCATACTACATGACAAATACACTAGTGGTACCCATAACTTAAAAAATGAGGACACATCTTGCATCTCCCTTTTTTAGAAACAAAAATAAATGACCTTGTGTAGTACAATTTTGCAGTATAGTTCATTAAAGTATACACATTTTACACTACCTCTTTGATAAATTACTTATATTTTCCATCACTTTTGTTACTCTGTTTTTTACACTTGTATTTCTCAGCAGTATCCCACATTCCTGTTGGAAACAGGAAGACTCTTGTGCTATTTGGTATTCAGATTTTAAGCTAATTACATATCACAATTTTTGACTGGCTGTACCTACTTTTCAAGGGCCTTTGTAAGTATTTTCAATGTCTGCAGGTTGAGGGGTATACAGGAAAGTGATAATTGTGCAGGTCAGTGCAAATAGTGACTAACTGTTTTTCTAATTTAAAAGTGAAAGGTAACTATAGCACTCTAAAGAAGGTAGCATTTCAAAAGGCATAATTATTTATGTCAGTTTGAGGGTATATGGGATGGCATTTGGAAGAGCATGTGGGGGATGAAGTGGGGGTAATAGCAAATACAAACAAAAATAAAAAAAAAAGATTTTCTTAATTTATGGAATTTACACTTGATAACTGAGCAACAGTCTATTACTTTGAAGTTGAATGGAACTACAGATGAAGAGGTCCCATAATTGTAGAGTAAGGTGGCTAATGTTATTTGTGATAGAATGGACAAAATAATATTAAAAATTGGTTTGTGCACTGCTTGCTGTATGCATGCTGATATTCCTTTATGTAACAATTGGAAATTAACAAACATATTCTGATTGTTAGTTTTGGCACTGAGGGTACAAATGTAAATTTATAATACAGTTCTGACTTAATTTTATCACAGTGTGTGATCATACTGCTGGTCCATAAATCATTGTACCTTGTCTTATGCCTAACATGTGAACTTTTAAGAGTGATGACATCTTGTGATAAAGCACATTGTTTCATGTAACATTGTTTGTCTAATTATGCAGTCATTTCACAAGTCATATTTGATTAGTTACTTTTGTCTCCTGAAGCCCATCTGCCTGAAAGTCTGTGGATAGACTTGTGATCACTGAATTTCAGTGGTTGCTGTTGTACTGACAAAATGAAATATTCTGTGTGTTTCTATTCCCTCTTCCAGATCCTACTTTGCAGTGCTACAACTTCGGAGCTTGTACTGAAATTTAAGAGTGGTGGCAGGGTTTTCTTCCCTGATCACACTCACATGGTATTTTGTGTTTTGTGTGTGGGGGGGTGCTGCCTGTCTGTTAGTAAAGTGCATATTTTTGTAATAGCTTCCCAGTAATGTGGTTCAGGATGCTAAATTTTGTAAAACAAAAACCTAACAGTGGGCTATAGATATCTAGCTAGTAAAAGTGTTAAAGCTCACTGCCTTATTTCCAACTGATTTTCATCTTTCTAGCTTATCTGTGCAATATTATTTAAGCTGCCAGTGTTGCTACGAGACCATATTATTTAAACTTTGACAGATTGTTTCCATTGGAAATGGTGACCTGATAGCAACTTAACATCTAAATGTTAATGAACAAAACATAAAGCATCCAAATATGGTCATCTTTAGAAGATATGGATGAATAAAATGAAGACAAAAGTAAGTGAATGAAAAAAAAAAACACTTTCAATGCAGCCAAAAAAAGGTAAGCCCCCTTTTACTGTCTAAAAATAAAAACTGTGCAATAGTCTTTTTACAGTCATATGCTTGTTCTTATTTTTGTAAGTGGGTAAGCGCCACCAGACACAATTGCCTGTTTTCAGAGGTGACCTAGAAGCTTCAGTGTTGTAAACTGAATTAATCAGCCAAAAATGCATTTGAAAGCTGTGTGAATCAAATCCACATCTAAGGTCCATTTGTATCTCCACTTTTTATTTACCTATACTTTTACTAGGAAATACAATTTCACTAAAGAAAAGCAAATAACAGATATATTTGTATCTAGTACACCTACTGTTATAGGAATAGGGTGTGTATGGGTTTGTGGGGGATTGAGTGTTGGGAATATTCTGCTACATTTATTTTTCTTAGCCATACATTGTCCATTAAGACAATATTTGTTTATCTAAATACATGCAGAGAAGCTATTTAATGGAAAAAAAAAACAGTTATGAAATTATGTTTGAAAGCCTACTAACAATATTTAACCTTGTCTAATATTTTCACAGTGGCCATACGATCCAGGATAGATGACATTGTCTTCCAGGCCTTCTAACAGCTAAGCTCATTATGTCCCACTCAGGAAATCCTGGTACTGAAAAATGTTGGCAGCCCTGTCAGATGTTACTCCTTACATAATTGCTTTGGAACAGGGGAATGAAGATTCTTCAACCAAGGACAGTTTTTATGCTGGAGAAAAAAAAAGTGAGTGCCAGTGATAAAGTCTATTGTTTCAGAAAGTGGACATAGAAAGTTGTCTACTCTTCAGTTTCACTTTAATTATGGTGACAAGGGAAGTAAAATGTGGAATCAAACACTGAGAGTGATATGTTCAAGACATAACAGAAGGGAAATGTGGAGACCACCCAGTGAGAAATATGATAAATACTTTTTATTCAAACTTGCTGATTTGTTTATTGCTCGCTTTTATGCAGATGAAAGGATATATTCCTTTTGAGTTAGCCAGCTTTCATGGTATTTAATTAGAAATAAGCTATTTGTGACGAGAACATTTTGTAGTGACTTACTTGTTGTGAACAAGGCTATTGTACAGCAATGTACACTGAAACAACCACTTATATACTTCTTTGTTCTTACTAGTTATGATTGTTCAGTTACAGCCAATACTACCACTGAAGCTCAGAAAACATAAGCAATTATTCATTTCATTTTTAGTAAGTTACACATACAGAGAACAGTGGTCCTTTTCCAGGGACACAAAGTCAACAACACAAAGGAATTAAATATGTTTTTGTTTTCTGTAGCGTCACATAACATGCAAATGGAGGTTGGTAAAATGCATGCTAGTTTCCAAGGTCTGCAGTTCACTGGAGCAGCAAAACATTTTTTCTTATCAATGATATGAGGAAAGAAAGGTTTGTTATGTCCCTTGAATTACTTACTGGGACTGAAGAAGTTATTTAGAACCTAGCGTCAACTTTAAATTTCATGTACCTTTTCAGCATTACATGATATCTGTGCCTTACTATTTAATGAAATAACTGGAAGTGTAAGTTGTATTATACAACTCTGCAGTGCAGTTTGTGTGAGTGCAGTGTTACTAAACAAAAATTGTAGTGAAGTATTACAATTACACCATGGCAGGACATTTTTCAAAGTCAGTATCCTGAAAATGCTGGCCTTGAATTCTGCTAGATAAACATACCCAGTTCTTTTTTTCCTAAGGAAAGCTATGTTGTCCATTAATAATTTCTTTACCCCATTTTATCATGATTGGATTTGTGTGTGTGTGTATATATATATATATATATATATATATATATATATATATATATATATATATTTCAGGTGTCAGAGGTTAAGTAACTCAGCAATACAACTTTAAAGCAATACAACGAAAGCTTGTTTGTGACACTGTGGATGCATTATTCAACAGTATTCTCATGCAGATCACTGCTTTAATCTCCAGAAGTTCTGTTGGTTTCTCTTGTATGTGGACTTTACATTATTTATTGTTTTTGCCTCCAAATGCCATTCCCAACATAACCCCTTTTCCAAGAGCATGTTCACATTTAAGAGGTATCCTTCCTATATAACAAGAAAAAAAATTATTGTAATCTGAAACAACTGTGTATGAAACCCAAGAGATGTAGGTGAACTAGTAATCAAAACACACAGCCAAAACATGTTATTATTTTCATTTTATTTATAAACTTTTTGCCACTGCTGATTTGAATTTTATAAAGCCTTTGGTGTTAAGAAGTAGTTGTCAATTAAAATCTGTGACAATGTTGCCACAGTGCTACATAAACCAGGACTTTCTGTAAAAATACAAAAAAAAAAAAACCTCTCTGTAATACATGCACTGGACTTCACTTTCTGTTAAAAACAAAACTCACTTTTTATACAAGAACTAGTCTTCACTTTGAATGGGGTATTTCAGAGCTTCGTAACACAAGCAGAAAACCATAACTCAGGGTGGAATGGGCTGATGATAAAACTGGGAAGCTCAAAAAATGAGAGACTGGAATTTTGGATGCAGACCCTTAAGAAGAATGACAATAGCAATGCAGAATATTATATTCACGAAGTACAGAATATATTCTAAGAACTAAGCCAACATTAGAATGGAGAAAGGAAATTCTGCTGATAGAGATGACTGCAATAAGTGGTACAGAGAATAGGTAAGAGGAGGCCAGAATTTAATGGAGAAAACTGGCAAAGGAATCAAGATACTGGATGCAAATAATTAGAAAGGGAAGATAATGGAATGGGAAGAGGGCAAGAATACATTTGGATTGCAAGCTAGAGATTGCCTTCCCTATCAAGAACTGATATCAGAGTATAGGCAAAGAGAAAGGAATGTGGGGATACTTAGTAAAAAAACAGCACTGGTAGAGTTTTTAGCAGAATCTAGAACAGAAACGGCTTAAAAAAATGGATAATTACTAGGGCATATAAAATATTGCATGATAATTATAAGAATCAATCAGAAGAGGTTGAAATGATTGGGAAGAGAGACTGGATAAGCATTTCACAAGGATTTTTGCTTTGGAAGTGTTTGCATAGGTATTTGTATACCTCAAGCAGGCTCCAAATATTTTTTTTCCTCAGGTAGATTGCAAATGTTGGAGGTGTGATGGGGAAGAAAGACATATTTGGGAACATATTTTTGGGGAATGTAATGAGTTGGCAGACTTTAACAATTACCTGTGGATTACTGTGTCAGAAATACTGGGTGAGCAAATTGATGTAACTAAGGACATTATTTTTTTGAGCTGTGATACTGAATTAGAATTGCCTAGACATAGTAAGGCCTTGCTGAGTTTAATTCTGGTGGTTGCCAAAAAAAAAACAATTACTAAAACATGGATACCAGAGTGTAAACGAAGTGTACTAGAAACAGTGAATATAATAAAGATGAAAGAACTGGAAGAGGGATCTTTAGAAAAGGGTAGGAGCAAATTACATAAAAAAATGGAATTATGGGAACAATACATGAAGAATAATGTTTTGGAGGATGAATGAGGTTTAAGGTAAGGCAGGAATTGAATGAGCTATGTCATGTTCAATTGACAATGACTGTACAGAAGATTATTTCTAATGTATAATGTTTAGAACTGAAAATATGTCAATACGTTTTTTTTCATTTATGTAAATGTATGGTTGCCTATGTCATAAGTGATAATTCAATAAAGATGTTTCTTGTTAAAAAAAAGAACTAGACTTCAGTTTATGAATGTATAAAAACTCACTTTTATACAATTATAGTTCCTTCTCTCACTTCATTCACACCAATATTGACTGTTTTTGTAAAGCTGTCTGATGTACTGCAGTTTGGACCATTCAGTGTCCATATTATCACTTTCAAAAAATGTACTTTTAGATATTTTTAACCTATGCCATATGGGGATCATGACGTACACTGACTAGTATACTGAGATTCCTGTTCTATGACTCAGTTCTCCCTTCACCATCACAGACCATTACAATGCCTGCAGTATGCTGCCACAATCTCACACTCCCCTCTTACCTACATGTTTGAATAAGACCCCAAGATACTCAAACACTTCTACCTATGGTATCATCCCCTTTTAGCTACAAAGTAAAATCCAGTCATTTCTGTAAGCTCTTTTCTGAGATATCTTTTCCTTTCCTCTTTTTCTGTTTCACTCATTTCCAAAATCAGAAAAGCTAATGCAAAAAATAAATATCATTATTAGAAGAAAATAACACACATATTACATAACTACTTTCAAAATTATAGCACATGCTTCATCTTGCAATCAGAACAAATCAGATATTAACATATTTCAAAAATAATCCCAATATTTAAACTGTTCCATCACAGTTTTAATATACATCATGGCACTTTGTAATTTAAGTGCCATGATGTATGTTTCACTTAGCTTACCAACATTATTTGGGCAGATTCCTAATAAAATGATATGCAAACTTTATATTCAGGAGACTTTTATGTTATTTTACTGTATTCCTCACTGCCATCATGAGAGATATGGTGTAATGATCATAAACGTTAATGGACAGGGCCCCGTGCATGCACTGTGGTGTGTCCATTAACTCATTCCCTCCAGCACAACTGTTTTGAGTGTGTACTTTTAACTCCCAGTGGATGTAGCTTGAGCCTTTAAAAAAATGAAGTTATCACCCTACAGTTCAAACAAATATCTCTGGAGCCATAAATGTTACTAAAAACTTAAATGGCAAACTATTCAGGATACATTAATCCTTACATTAGTGGCATTCAATCAGCAAGATGCTTTAAATTGGATTTTATAAGCCAAAATAAAGGCAGTGAATATTAATTTTATAACATTGTATATACAGCTTATTATATCTCAGTAACCAATCAGGCAAGACACATGCTGCCAGTAGGATTTTCTTCATACAGCTGTGAGCTTTCATATGAGGCTATGCATTTCTCTGTGTATTACCTGAATGTTGGGATATTTAGAGAAATATGAAAATTATTACAATATATTAAACAGTATGCAGATAATAATCAAAATCTATTTAGTTGCATTAGAGGTCAAATATCAATACAGTTGTGTTTGCCATTATGTATGCCTGTATATAGCATGGTTTTGCAATTATTAATGCAAATATGAACAAGCAATATTTGACTCCTAGAGGCATCAGTAGGAGGTAACTGCAGAAACACCTGGAGGCACACTTAGCGATAAAGAGTTAAAGTATTTTGAAAGCTATCCCTATGTTGACATCACCAAGGGTAAAGCTCAGACAACATCTTGCTTATGCACATTAGGAGAATTACTGCTCTTGTTGTTCTCTGCCTGACTATTGCTGATCTCTGTCTGCATTTGATTTTTCCTACGCACTTACCCTACTGCTGTTGTACTGTTAAACTTGGTGACTTTTGAGTTGCCCAACCCTACTACAAATTTGATTTTGGACACTCCTCCCAGTCCCTTATCAGTTGATTCTACTGAGAGTTCAGCTAGTAAGGCATACCCCCCTTAGTCTCTTGTTTCCTCCCTTCCCACTTACTTAAAAAAAGAAAATAAAAAATGCACTTTATTCAGCAGCTTTTACTGTTTCTGTGCTTCTTTGTACTTTATTACTTTACTTTGCTTTTTGCTGCACTTCTTATATTGTTCAGTTGCATTTAATCTGCTGCATTTATTATTGCTTGTTAGTAGCATGATTAAATTGTAACTGTTATTCTAAGCCTCTTAGTTGTGATTTAAACACTTGGGATTCAAACTAGTTATCTTACATAAGGAATGTTTGTGGTCTTCACTGTTGTGGCAGGAGAGGTAGCTTCTTACACCCTTCTAAATTGGGAATTGCTGGTTAAAAGCTTATTGTGTCTGTTATTTGAAAAGTGTTGTAGTCCTGGTGTAAGCGCTTGCACTTCAGACCAGTTATTTTACATTAAGAAGGTTTGTGGTTTACACTCTTGTGAGAGGAGAGGGTAGTCTCTGCCGTTCAGAGCTGGGAATTGCTGGTAGAGATTTATTGTGGCTGCTATTCTAAGTGTCTTTGTTCTGACTGAAGCACTTGAGATCCCCACCAGTTATTTTACATTAGGAAGGTTTGTGCTCTATACTCTTGTGGCAGGAGAGGATAGCCTACACCCTTCTAAGCTGGGAATTGCTGGTTGAAGTCCTATTGTGTCTGTTATTCTAAAAGTGTCTTAGTTCTGGTTTAAGCACTTTGGTCCCAAACCAGTTACTTTACATTAAGAAGGTTTGTGATCTATACTCTTTGTGGATCAGATGGTAGCCTCCATCTTCCGGGAATTGCTGATGAAGGCTTATTGTGCCTGTTATTCTAAGTGTCTTTGTTCTGATTTAAGCACTTGGGCTCTAAACTAGTAATTTTACATTAGAATGGTTTGTTGTCTACACTGTTGTGGCAGTACAAGGGCCTACATCTTTCTGAGCTGTGAATTGCTGGTTGAAGACTTATTCTGTCTGTTATTCTAAACGTGTCTTTTAGTTTAAGTACTTGGGCTCCAAACCAGTTATTTTACATTAGGAAAATGTGTGATTTACACTCTTGTGGGAGGCACAATAAGCCTTCACTGTTCTGAGCTCGGAATTGCTGGTGAGGGCTTATTGTGCCTGTTATTTATTTATTTATTTATTTATTTCATTTAATATTTGTTTACCAGGAAAGTCTGACTTGGAACAAATCCAATTTTCAGCAAAGACCAGGGGAGAAACACTCCAGATGCATATCTTTGTAACATGGGAGGAAACCAGAGCACCCAGAGGAACCCCACACAGATGCAGGGAGGACATGCAGACTCCACAGAGAAGGGATCTCAGCCAAGAATCAAACCGGAAAACCTCTTGCTGTGAGGCGACAATGCAACCACTGCACCACTGCACCATTATTCTAAGTGTCTTTGTTCTGGTTTGTGGTCTGCAGTCTTGTGGCATTACTGTCTAGACAGATATTTTTTAACTACTAAAGCATCTAGTTTTCTCATAGCTGAGCATTGCTCATTAAGTTGCTTGTCTTATTGATTTGCTCAATATTTATGTTTTCTTCAATCCTCCCTAGTAGATCAGTGGCCATGGATACGCACTTCCCTTCCCAACTCTCCCTCTGTGGCCAATCTGGTTGAGATGGGTATTTTGAGGCATTGTAGCAATTGCCTCATGTACACTGACAACCCACTTATTCTTAATAAAACAGGTAGTGTATGCGGAGGTGTAAATACACTTTAAAGCTGGAAGCAAAACTCCCTCATACAAACAAAACTAATCATACAGAGATTGTCAATGGTACTTGCACCACATCTACTGCACAAGGTAAAGACCCTACACATAAAACTGCATATGCTGAGGCACTTACAGGTAACTTCCTAAAACATTAAGACCTACTGCATAACACAATCAAAACAAGGGTCCTCAGCCATCACGTAAACAGTCTGTTAAAAAACACCTGCAGCTACACATAATAACACTGCATCCAATGCCTCCACTGCTAAGCCCTTAAGACAAACCAGCACACAGCCAAATTTCCTGGTCATTGGTGATTCTATAGTGAGGCACATCGATGTTCCCCTCACCAGACTGAATAAGGAGAGAATCACAGTTAGCTGCCTTTCTGGGCTAGGATCCGTCAGGTCACACAAGTACTCAGATCACTGAACCACAGGTATCAGTATGACTCTGTCATAGTCCTTGTGGGTGTTAATGACCTGAGATGCACCTCTTGACTATATGAAGGGAGACATGACTGAGCTCATTGATTATGTGTCTCAGGCAGGTATGACCCTAGCACTGAGCGGCATACTACCTTGTCCAAGGATGATGCCATGTTACCAACAGAAAGTTATGGATTTTAACAATTGGCTTAGCTTTTGGTGTCAATCCAGGGGGGGTAACAGTATTTGACAGCCTGGGAGGACATAGTTATCAGACCATGCTGCTTTGCCTGGGGTGATCTGCACTTATCCCCTCTAGGCTTTCAGATATTGGTAAAGACCTTTTCCACCCCCATAGTGCCTTTTTTAGACAATGCCAGGTTGATAAACCAATGGACTTAACTGAACATATGAAGGAATGTCTGAAGGCGGTACTGCTCAGTGCTATAAATCTTAACAAGAAACTCCACTCCCTGTAGCCTTCCTCTCCCTGGATAGTGCAGACATCTGTGTAGTAATGGAGATGATTTAAAGTCACTGAGTGTACCCCAGCAATGCAAGATTATAATGCCTTTCACACCTTTAAACCAACTACTGCACAGGAGGGAACTAAAGGTGAAGGAGTGTCAGTCTATATTAAGACTAATCTCACATCCAGACTAGTTAAAGTGTATGACCCACTGGAACTCATATATGAGCAACTCACCATAAATAGAGTGTCATACCATATCCTTGCAACATACAGGTCCCCCTCCATGTTCCAGGAAACCCATACTACCAATCTCAATGTACTAGAGTCCCTCACCATTCAACCCAATATGATATTCATGGGGGATCTCAACTACCCTGTATAGATTGGGAGTCCTACACTTCAGATGCACAAGTCCAGTGATTCCTAAACTTTGTTAATGCCAACATCCTGGAACAGTTGGTCCATTCTCCTACCAGAGGTACAAACATCCTTGACCTTGTACTCACAAACATGGGAGGGGGGGGGGTGTTCCTCTCAATGTAATATCTTCATTTTTCAGATCTGACCATAAGGCAGTATTACTTGAAATAAAAATTAAATTCAGGGATCCTGCAAAATCAAAAATCTTTAGGTACTATTCCAAGGCTAACCTCTCTCTACTAAGCAACACCTTGACTAAATTCCAAGCACCCCCAAACCCAGTATACACCACAGAATGCACTGAGCTATTTACAAAATCTCTGTGCAGCCTTACTGAGCTGTGCCCTCTTGTATTAAGAATAAGACAAACTCAAAAGACAAGCCACCCTGGTGGAATCACAGTATCAATTGGTTATACAACAAAAGAAAAAAAATCTTGGCCAAGCGTAGAAGGAACAAAGCCATACATACTAAAAGCCCCTGATCAATCTAAACAGGCAGCTAAGAGGGTTAATTAATATGTGAAAGGTTATATTTCAAGAAAAAATAGCTTATTGAACAAAGAACAACCACAAAGCTTTCTACAGCTATGTCCGCAACCTCAGAGGAAATACACAACAATATGCAGAACTTATTGTAAATGGCAACACCCACACTGAACCAGAGGCCATTGCCAACCTTTTGGCTGACAGGTCCAGCTCAGATTTCTCCGCCCAATCCCCCCCCAATAGTCCAAAGGAAATAGCACATAACACAACACCCCCAACCATTACTACAGAACAGATCATTAATGCACTTTCCAAGGCCAAAAGCAGTACACTGATGGGCCCTGATAACATCCTGGGATGTTTAATATATAGCATGAAACATGACCTTTCTGGTCCGAATGGAGAAGGGTCTGAATGGGGAGATGAAAAGTCAGCAGGCAAAGGAGAGTAGTAGTGCTGAACTGAATTCATCCTCAAGTCTTGGCGAGTACCTTCACAAGGTGGGCCCTGTTTTCTACAAAATCTCACCAAGGTGACACTGATATATAGACTGTATTTATATAGCATATATCATGGACAGAAGTAGGTCAAAAATTAAAAAAGATAGCTGGGTGCACAAGACCCAGGATAAAAAAGTGCCCAATCCTGGTATGCACACTGGTGCCAGGACTGGAAAAAATAACAGTATAGAATCTTCAAAATACAGAAACATCACTACAATGAGGCCAGGCACAGGATGAGGATGCCCCCCCCCCCCCATTGTAGAAGGAAGTAGCAGTCCACAGCAATTACAAAAAGTGATAGGCCAAAGAAGAGCCATCAAGACAACAGAGTGGACTACTGAGGATAAGAAATAAAGTACGTATTGTTACTATTATGCAAAAAGCCCAGAATTTCCAGACATAAGATATACGAAAAGATTAAGAGAGAAAATAGAGGAAAGAAAAATAATTCTGCAAGAAAAACTGTCAGAAGCTTCAAATAAAAAATTGTGGTCATTAATACAACAGATTTTTGAAAAACAGTATATAGTCCAATAAATTTTGATCTGTTTGGAAAAAGAAGCATCTGAGGAAGTGTGAAAATATAAACAACAAAACCTAGAAATTTTTGAAAAGTGTAAAAAAGAAATATGGATATGGGAAAGAAAGAAAGATTTGATATGGTGCGATATCATTGCAAAGGCGAAAGCAAACTTAATCAACATAAAGAAGGCAGCCCTAAAGATATTCAAAGAGAAATACAGGCAAAGGCATCCAGACATGGAAAATTTCACAATAAAAAATAATATCACAAAGAGAAAGTGTAGAAAAGAAAATTAGCAAAGTAGAAGTTAAAAAAATATGAGTTGAAGTTATGGAGTGCCTGCGAAGTGAAGGATTTGGTGTAGAAGGTCTAACACAGGTTACATCACAGCATGATGGAATGAGTCCCCAAAGTAAGGAGAACAAGGAAGATCAGGAAACATCTGAAGAAGAAATATGGACATGGAAAAGAAATAGAGAGTTAATATGGTGTAATGTCTATGCAAAGGAGGAAGCAAAACTAATCAATACAAAAAGAGCAGCACCAAAGATATTTGAAGAGAAATAAAGGCAAAGGAATCCAGACATGGAAAACTTTACAATACAAAAAATAAGAAGACAAAGAGGAAAAGCAGAAAAGGAGATCAATAATGGAGAAGTTAAAGAAATAGAAACTGAGGCTATGGAGAACCTACAAAGTGAAGGAGTCAGTGTAGAAAATCTAATTCAGAAAGCACCACAAAATGATAGAGCAATGGAACTCCAAATTAAGGGGAAACCAATGGAATGGGAAGCAATTGGTCAGGTGCCATATGAAGATATTTTGGAGCCTTCCACAGAAAATTGAATAAACGTTCACTTGAAGCTGGATGGCAAGGGAAGAAACAGGAAACTGTGGAAACACCGATACAGTTAATGTTGAGTGATAGGCTAGTGTGAGTTCTCATATGACAGAGCAACGGATGGTACAGGATGAAATTGAAGAGAATGTGCCACAGGAAGATGCAATAGAACTTTCTATAGTATGCCCGCAGGAAATGGAAAACAAAAAATTTACCCTTAGTTTAGAAGAAAACAAGCTAAGAGAAGAGTTGCTTGATTTAATACAGATAGACATATTGAGATCAATCACAGAAATAGACTACAGAAGGTCAATAAAACACAAAAAGTCAGAAGTTTGATAAAACAAATGAACACAATAATTAGGACTGTCCATGGAGATCCATGTGATATAACAGAAGTAAACAGGATATATTACTGTGCAGCTAAATTAATAACTGATAATGTTCTACCACAAGAACACGGGGTAGTGAGGGAAAGGAAGGGAAGAAATCGAATACCATCCTGGAAATATCGAATGGAGAAAACTATAAAGCAGTTAAGACAAGAAGTGTCACTGTTAGAAGACTATAGAAGAGGGAGCAGATCAACAAAAATACTAAGAAAGATAAATGTGATAAAAGCAATGAGCAGTATTAGAACAAACCAGGATCTATCATGCAGTATTGCAAATAAACTAAAAATGTTCAGCACAGGTGGAAAGACTTGGATGATATGAAGATAAATATAAAGGAAAAGTACAAAATGAGCAATTTATTGATGATCCAAAAAGGTTTTATAGAGAATTGGGAAACAAGGTAAAAGGAATTGAAAGACTGCCAAAAAAAGAAGTAGCAGCTGCAGTCTGGAGAAATATCTATGAAGATCCTGTCGGACATAACAAATATGTTAAATGGATAGAATAAGTTAAAGAAAGAATAAGAAGTTTAAAGTTACAGGATATGAAATGGGATGAAGTAACAGCCAAAGAGATTGAAATAAAGTTAAGAAAAGCCTCTAACTGGAAAACCCCAGGCCCAGATGCAGTATCTAGCTTTTGGATAAAAGTATTAACATCTTTGCACAAAGATTTAGCCATGAGTAAAAACTATTTATATGCACACCCTGAACAGACACCAACCTGGCTAACAACAGCAAAAAACAATGCTCCTACTTAAGAGTGAACCTGCAAGCTACCCAATGGATTATAGACCAATAACTTGCCTTCCAGCGACGTATAAACTATACATGGGAATTGATTCTGGCAGAGTTTATAGTCCTTTAGAAGAAAACTCAATTATGGCAGTAGAACAAAAGGGCAATAAAAGAAAGTCATATGGAACAAAGGATCATTTGTTGTTAAATAAAGTCATAGTGGAGAACTGTAAAAAGGGGAAAAATCTAAGTATGGCATGGATTGACTACAAAAAAGCATTTGATAGTATCCCACATTCATGGATAAAAGAGTGCTTAAAATGTATAAAATACATCCTACACTGATCGACTACATTACAGTGACCATGAAACAGTGGCAGACCACTTTGCAATTAAGCCATGATAAAGGACAAATTATTATCCCAAGGATAAAAATTCAAAAGGAGGATATTCCAGGGTGGCTCTGTCACCGCTGCTATTCTGCCTTGCCCTTAACCCATTAAGCTGTCTACTTAGCTTAGGCCATGGATATTATTTGGCTCATAGAAAACAACAGTGTAAAGACTTCTCATCTTGTCTTTGTCGATGATGTAAAACTGTATAGCTCATCAGATGAGGAACTGCAAGCATAACTGCAAGTTGTGGAAACTTGTTCAGATGATATAAGAATGTCATTTGGTCTTGATAAATGTGCAAAAGCAACCTTTAAAGCAGGAAAACTGCAACACCAGAAAAACATCAGCCTGGGACAAGAATGTGCTATAAAAGAACTTGAGCAAGAAGGAGTGTATAAATATATGGGAATTGATGAAGGATCAACAATAAAACATGAACAAATGTGAATAAAACTTAGTGAGGAATATTTCAGAAGAATCCTGAAAACATCACTGATATCTAGGAACAAAAGTCAAGCTATAAACCAGTTTGCTCTTCCTGTCCTAACTTACAGTTTTGTAGTGACTGACTGGCCCCAAAATGTGTTGGATAGATTAGATAGGAAAACAAGAAGGATGCATCATGCTCACCAAATGATTTATAAAAATCAGTGCATACCGAGATTATATATTCCCTATTCTGAAGGAGGGATGGGCCTCCTTGAAACTGACTACATGTATAGATCTGCAATTGTGGGACTCCATACATATCTGCTGACTTCACAAGACCCAAACATAGTGAGAGGAGAATAAATCTAAGATGGCTTCTTTGTTTAATCTAGCAGAAGCATATCAGTGTCAAGCAGGAATGGAAATCAAACCAGAAGTAGATAAAAAACAGACAGCAATTGAATGTGCCAAAAAAACAAAAGAAAGAATATAAGGTGAAGGACCAGATGAGAAAGCAAGAAATGTGGAAAATGCATAAATATAGTTGCAGGTATAGAAAACTTCTGGAAGAACCTCATGTTGATCAGGAACGAACACAGGAATGGTTAAGGAGAGGTGAATTCAAACCAAGAGATAAAAGATTAATATTGGCGACACAATATAGTGGACTATGTACATGTTGGTTTACAAAGTCCATCGAACAATGTGGGAGAAACAGACAAATGTAGGTTTTGCAGAACAGATTTGGAAACAGTTGCACACCTTGTTGCTGGCTGCGACATAATAATGACAGAAGGACTGTATACTAAAAGGCATAATAATGTGGCGAGACTGCTGCACTGGGGATTGTGCAAACATTATAGTATTGAAGTGGCTGAAAAACATGATCCACAAAGCATCATAGAAAATGATGAAGTCTACATCACATGGGATCATCCATTACCAACAGTTCAAAAGATAGATGCTAGAAAACCGGATGTATTGGTCCAAGAAAAGAAGATAAAAGTAGCATTGATCATTGAAATCGCAACACCCAGTGACTACAGTGTCCTGCACACAGACACAAAGTCATAAAATATCAGGATTTGCAAGCAGAAATGAGAGCAATGTGGAAGAAAGATACCCAGATAGTTCCAATAGTAGTAGGAGCAACGGGTCTTATAAAAAAGAGTCTGCAATCATATTTAGATATGCTACCAATACATGTAACTCTGTACAAATTACTGAAGGACTCATTACTGGGCACATTGCGGTTACTGCGTAGAGCACTTTTGGCTGACATCAAAGAGTGAAACAATACTAATTTCATGAACTTTAATTGGACTTTGACTTTAGAATGGGGTCCATTCCCATCATGGTATTAGAAACCCAAAAGACTTGGAGAAATTAAAAAAAAAAAAAAAACACAGGCCACTGCCAACATTTTGGCGGACAGTTTCAGCTCAAATTTCTCTCCCCAGTTCCCCCGATAGTCCAAAGGAAATACCACATAACACAACCCCCTCAACCATTACTATAGAACAGGCCATTAATGCACTTTCCAAGGCCAAAAACAGTACATTCATGGGCCCCGATAACATCCTGGTATGTTTAATATATAGCAAGAAACATGACCTCTCTGGTCCACTTGAATCACTTTTTAACTTGACCCTTCATTCAGGTTTTGTGCCCAAGGAATGGAAGATGGCTACATTCATTCCCCTGCACAAAGGAGGACAAACAATTGATCCGGGTGACTGTAGGCCCATAAGTCTTACCAGCCTCATATGTAAGACCATGGAAAGAATCATCATGGACATGATAAATAAGGACATAGGTAACCTACAAATGCTAGAATCATCACAGTTCAGCTTTGTTAAAGGAATGTCATGCCTATTAAATCTGGTGGACTTTTTTGAGTGGGTCACCAAAGTATTGGATGAAGGTAACACTGTGCACACAGCTTACCTTGACCTGGCCAAGGCTTTTGATACAATACTCCACTCAAGTATTATAGACAAGCTCACTAATTAGGTATAAACCCTTTTATCTCTCACTGGATAGCCAACTGTCACACTGATAGGACCCAGGAGGTCAGGATAGGTGAAGCCACATCCACCAAGAAGCCATTCACTAACAGAATCCCCCAGGGCTCAGTACTGGGCCCACACTTTGTTGGCATTTATTTATCTGAAATGGAAGCAAATGCTAAAGGTTTATGACTGACTAAATTTGCAGATTATTGCAAGCTGGGGTTATCATCAACTCCTCTGCAGACACTAGCATTCTTCAAGAGGTCCATCTCTGACTAACAAATGGTGCCAAAGCCATGGTCTTAAACTCAAGGCTAAGAAATGCATAATTGTACCCTTTGGGAAATCAACCATCCTGGCTAATTATGTTGGTAATATGTCCCTAAGAGTCAACCCAGTGGTCAGGGATATGGGTACTCATGTAGACAGTAGCCTTACCTTCAACCTCCACATGGCCACAGTGGTAAGAAACATAGCCGGCTTTAGGCACCAGCGAACCCTGCGGTTGCTGGGGTCCCCTGTTCCTGGGGGGCCCCCAACCACAGTAACTTATCTTAAATTGATATTTTACAACATGTCTGTCAAATCAACAAAAGCTAGTACAGCAATTCTGTATACTTACTAAACCAGGTAGCTTATAATAACTCTTATGTATATCTTCTTTAAAATTCAAACATATTTTGGTTATAGTGTTTTATCAAGTAACAGGCTTCTCGGTTCCATTAAATATTTTATGACTGACATAGTGCCCCTAGCTTAGTTAAACCCTGCTGATGGGCATTCTGTTCACTAAAGTTAACAACATAGCCAGCTTAAGGTACTTGCAATACCAGTGGCTGCAGGGCCTTACTTAATCATCCTTGACTGTGTGGGGGCCCCACAAAAGCTGCTTATGGCTGTCAAAAAAATGAGGAGAATAAATGTACTAATCTCCTGATTCTGCTCTTTTGCCTTAACAAGGCTGTGAAACGAATCTTTTAGGATAAAGCTGACAAGGAAGATGAGTAAGGTAACAGAGATTAGCAGCCCAGAGTGACTGATCAGTGCACTCCTTGAATTCAGGGAGTTTTATAAATATTGTCAGAACACCAGATACTACAACATTCAACTTTGTTGCTGAAGAATTCTGCAGTGTCAAAAATAATGGCATAATAAATGGCCATATCAGGAACATGTTTTAAGTATCATTCTAATTAACTTAAAAATTAATAGAATAACACCTTTTGCATCAACATGCATTTTTTGGACAAAAAGAAGTATACAATTCTTATGTCTGAATTAATTGACTGTCTATAATCCTGAATGATGTTTCAGTAAATAAACTTTTTATGAAGGACAGAGCAAAATTATGAGGCAAAATCAGGGAAGGTCTATGAAATTAGAGAAAGTGACAAGTATGCATTACTCCTCAATAAGGTAAATAAAAGTGACTTATCCGTTCTGATGTTTGGTGACTGCTAAACAGCAGTCACTGATCTGGTGTGGCAGTACCAGTGTTGCAAAATATATTGCTATTTGCTCAAAGAAGTACAAACTAGTATTGCTATGGCTTGTGTGTGTGTGTGTGTGTGTGTGTGTGTGTGTGTGTGTGTGTGTGTGTGTGTGTGTGTGTGTGTGTGTGTGTGTGTGTGTGTGTGTGTGTGTGTGTGTGTGTGTGTGTGTGTGTGTGTATGTAAACAATATCACAAACTTTTATCTGTGCACAGTAATGCAGGGAGAGATACATTATTCTTCTGGGTATCAGTAAAAATCATCTAACAAGTAATTACATTTCAAAACTAAGGCATACAATATATCACTGAACATTCAGATACTTAAATCTTCTAGGAGTCTGGTGCCACCCCAGCCCCCCTTAATAATCCTTGACTGTGTGTGGGCCCCGCAAAAGCTGTTGCTGGTTGGGGAAAAATGAGGAGAGAAAATGTATTCATTTTCTGGTTAGACTTTTTAAGATGAACAGGGCTATGATATGATCCTGTTAGGATAAAGCTGTCTATGGCCTCTCCTCTCAACCGCACCCATTCTAAAACCAGCCCTGCTGAGATATGTGTTTACAGAAAGTTAATGTAGGTTATGAGGGGTCCTGGGGATTGTATGGTTATTACTACTTTAATTTTCATCACAGTCAAACCTTAGATGTGTGCACAGGAGGTCATTGTAGCTTGTGATTGGGCTGGGTATAGTGTAGTCATTATTTCTTTTCTGACAGACCACAGAGGTGTACGAGCTGTGTACTGTCTAGGAGCAACAAAGTAGAATACATTACTGTAATCATTTTTTTCACTTTCCTCACAATCACACATCAGGCACATATACAACCTTTGCAGGTTGGGGTGAGGACGCACGCTATGTGTATGTATGTCAGCAGTCACTTGAAATACATAACTATGGTCATTTGAACCTCTGCTTTCATCCCAATCTAACACCAGGGGGATGCATAGGCATTGACTGTCTTTTTTGGGGGGTTAGGGAAGCATGGTGTATTTCCAGATAGACTTGTGTGTCCTCATAGCAACTGTCTTGTTAGTTTATTGTGAGCTCCTATTTTGTCAAATTTGAACATTAAGCCTTAGGCACAAGTTGGCTTTTCCTTGAAAGAAAAAAATAAGGCTGAAATTCTTTTCTTATCCATGATTTTTGTTTAGACCACTGTTGGATTAAAAGGCTGGGAAAATGCTTTAAAACGCATCCCAGAGAATCTATAGCCCCTATAGCTTCTAGGGACACCAGCTTAATTGAGTTATTTCCTGAACAATTACTGCTCTGTCTTGATCAAGAAAGGTGCATTGAAAGGATGCAAGGAAAACTAAAGCTGAACAACAATGAATTTCTTTCCTTAATCATAATTTCTGTTCAAGTCATCACTGGATGAAAAGGTTGTGTAAAAAAAAAACTTTGATACATATCAGAGCACATAGAAAGTTATGGCTTCTTGAAATAGCTGAAGAGTAAGGCAAAATATGAGAAAAGGAAGCAAAAAGTAATGCGCATGGTACAGGGAGCCCAAGATGGGGGAAACAGAGGGGAGCTCTGGGGGATATATGTGTATGTACTGGTGGGTACGGAAACAGTAGACAGTGCCTAGGGTGCAGTTTCACCTATGTTCAACCCTGTACATGGAGTTATTGTAATGTATCATTGTTGCAATTAAATGCCAGTAACTGTGAATGTCCCTTTGTGAGATGGGCCAACATAGTGTGGTACACAGGCCTGTTGTAAGAGTATTGAAGCTACAGGTCATTTGGGTCTATATTAGAACATCGAAGTTTCAGAACTTCGAATGTTCTAATATCAACCCCTAGTAACCGAAAACTGATATCATCGAAAATTCAGGACAGCGAATTTTTTCCTAGGGACTGTGGTCCCACTTCACAAAGGCGGTGCCTCCACCGACCCTGGAAATTACCGGCCCATTAGCTTGACAAGCCTTATCTGCAAAGCCATGGAGAGGATCATAATGGACCTCATAAATAAAGACATAGGGAATTTGCAGACTTTGGATCCATCCCAGTTTGGCTTTGTCAAAGGCAGATCATGCCTTCTAAACTTGGTTGACTTTTTCGAAACAGTCACCAAAGCCATTGATGAGGGAAAGGCAGTCCATACAGCCTACCTCGATCTGGCGAAGGCCTTTGATACAATACCCCACTCGGGTATCATTGAAAAACTCATCAGCTTAAATGTTAACCCATACATCACAAGATGGGTTGCAAACTGGCTGAGTGACAGAACCCACAGGGTCAGAGTTGCTGGCGCCATGTCAGACTCAAAGCCTGTCACAAGTGGTGTACCACAGGGCTCAGTCCTGGGCCCACTCTTGTTTGGCATCTACTTTTCCGAAGTACAAGCAAACACAGGAGGGTTATGGCTGACAAAGTTTGCAGATGACTGCAAACTGGGCGCCATAGTAGAAAACACATCTGACACAGATATCCTTCAGAAGGGTCTCACAGAAACGGATAACTGGTGCCAGAGCCATGGCCTAAAGTTAAATGCCAAAAAATGCATAGTCATACCCTTTGGGAAAAACAAGGTTACCCCTAGCTACCAAATAGGTGGCAATCCACTGAGTACAGAAGAAGTTATCAGGGACCTGGGGACCCAGGTTGATAGTAGTCTGTCATTCGACACCCATGTAGCTAAAGTAGTTAGGAAGACCTTCTACATTGCCCACCTTATCATGAAGGGATTCTCATCTAGATCAAGGGAGGTCATAGTCTCCCTATACTCATCACTCATCAGACCAATGATTGAGTACAATGCCCCATTCGGAATGTATCTGACCCGACACTTGCAGCAGCTGGAGAGGCCACAAAGTTCCTCACCAAAAGGATAAAGGGTCTCAAACATCTGTCCTATGCTGCCCGACTGAAAGAACTCCAGCTCTATTCAGTCGCCACCGCTTGCTCAGAGGTGACCTTTGCCTAACATACAAGGCCATGTCAAACCCAGATTTGATGAATATGCTTCACCTCAAAAATCTAGATCCGTCAGAGCCACAAGGGCGGAGACTTAAACCTCGACACGGCTATTAATAGGACGTGCTGGAGGGATAGATTCATCACCCAAAGACTCCCTATGCTGTGGAATAAAATCCCAGTATATGTGAGGCAGAGCACCTCGCTGGCCTTGTTCAAGAGAAATCTTGACCAATGGATGGGAGATCGCAGATATACCCCAGGGATTACCTCAGTGTCACTGCTCAACAGAGGCACAGCAAAATAATGGGTATAGTTCCCCATACTAAAGGGGTGGCGTAAGCCACAAAACTATGGGCTAGGCTTGTAAATGCCCTCGGGCAGATAGCCTAGTATGAACCTATGAACCTATGAACCTATGTTCCAAAACACATACACACAACACAAACACACCAAACAAACAGCAATCCACACACATACACCTAAAATCTTACATCTAAACCTACACTAAACTGTACATACACCACTATCTACCCACTTACCTTAACCCAAACCCTAACCCTAAGGTCCATCACTATCGCACACACACCTCACCAGCGCCCTAACTCTAACTCACCTACCCCACCCTAACCCTCACGTCCACACAATCGCACACTTACCTGACCCGACCCGTAACTTTCCACCACAGAGCTGAAAATAGTGAAGCGACAGGAACGGATAACTGAATTTTTTCCCTAGGAAAGAATTTGGTTTTCTGAAACTTAGCTATTTTCAGCTTTCGCTTATTAGGGGTCGATATTAGGACATTCGAAGTTTTGAAACTTCGATGTTCTAATATAGACCTGGTCAGTCTGTGTGTACTACTGTTGAACGTTTGCAGCATAAACTAAAAGGTTACCTCGGAAGGGTTGCAGTGACAGGGTAATACTTAGACTGAAACTGCCTAGGGGCCCCCAACTTGACACTTGCTGGGGGGCCCCAAAATGCTAACACCGGCCCTGGTAAGGAAGTCCTTTTATGTTGCACAACATACAAGTAAGGGCATGGCATCTAGGTCCAAAGAGGTCATCATTCCACTGTACTCTGCCCTTATCAGACCAATTATAGAGTACAATGATCCCTTTGGTATGTATCTGACCAGGCATATGCAGCAACTAGAGCGACCTCAAAAGAGGTTCCTTACAAAAAGAATATAAGGCTCAACAAACTTGCCTTATGTAGAGGGCCCTAAAGCCCTTTCCCTCTACTCAGTCTCCTATAGATTACCGAGGGGTGATCCATGCCTGGCTTACAAGGCATCTACAAACCCCACACTTATGAATCTCCTACATATTTGTAAGTCAAAGAGTACCAGAAATACAAGGTCTATGGACCTGAATTTTGTCTGTGACTTAAACAGAACATGCTGGAGAGACAGGTATGTGTCCCAGAGACTGCTCCACCTATGGAAGAGGTTTCCCATCCATGTGAAGCTTAGTACATCTATTACCCAGTTTAAACACAACTGAGACAAGTGGATGGGGAATAAATTTACAACAGCCTGGCACCGATGTCCCTTATGGGCAGAGGTAGCTTATAAATGCCTGGCCCTCAATGACCTATTTGGATGCAGGATATCATTATTCTTTTGGGAAAACTCGGCTAGGCTTAGAAAAGACCCCTGGGTCATTAGCCTAGCAACAGTCTATGAATCTATGAATTTTATTTTTATTGAAATATATTTTCCAGGTCGAGTACTGATCTCCATGAACCTTTTTAAGACTCAGCCTTGGAACACTGTATGTTTTAATTGACTTATTTATTATTTATTTTATTTTACATTTGTGAACCGAGGGTGTCTGACTGAGCCGAAAAGGCCCTTTTTCAGCAGTGGCCCTGGGAGAAAAGCTCCACATAGAAAAATTACAGATTCATTTAGATATTTAAACATGATCAGTATACACACAAATTACAATATACATGTTTTTACAGTGGTATGCAGCACATAACAGTTACAGTGGAGAGAACAAACAAGAAAATATTAATTTAAAAATAAAGATAATTAATAGATTTGGGGTGTACAGCTGAAATTTGGAACATAGGTAGAATACATACATAGTACACAGGTACAGTACATACACTGTAGATTAGCCAGTTTTTGTGAGTAAGAGTGAAAACTATTATTAAGTACTCTAGGTTTAGTATGTGTACCTTATCCGCATTCACTAGCCTGGGGAGCAGTCATGGCACTGCCAACTTTGCTTGAGATGTTGCCTAATGAGGTTTTTAAAGGAGGCTTTGGATGATGTGTTTTGTATGCTAGTGGAGAGAGAGTTCCAATGTTCCAATTTTTAGCCACTGAACTACTATATAGTGTGTCTCCAAAGCTATTGTAGCTGTTGGTGACTTCTAGTAGTAATTTGCTTGATGATCTAAGAGGCCTTTTGGCTGAGTGATGTTGTACTAGGTTTTTGAGGTCAGGACACGTATTGGGGAGGTAACAGATAGAGGCAGAGCTGACTGTAAGTTAGGACGTTGGGCAGTTCAAGCCAGTGGAGCTGTCTCAAAGCAGTACAGTGATGAGTTCTATATGAGCAATTCGCAGCAAAGTAGGCAATTCTGTTATAGCAGGCTTCCATTTTGCTTAGTTCAGTTTTGTTGAAATTAGTCAGAATGGGAGATGCATAGAGTAGGGTGGATAGAAGTTGGGAGCGAGCAATGGCTGCTCTTGTGTTGTTGGTAAGAAATGGTTTGATATGGTAGAGTGATCCCAGTTTGACATGTACTTTTTGAAATAGTTAAGTTGAGATGATTATCAAATTTTAGGTGGGAGTCTATGGTTATTCCCAATAGCTTAGCCTGTGCCACTGGAGCGACTGGAGTAGCATTTGTTGAGTAGATAGTGAATTGACTGTTATCAGTGTTTTTGTTAGAACTGGTTATAATCATAAGCTGAGTTTTCTTTGGCCTGAGGATAAGTTGGGCTTTGGTAAGGTAGCTTTCGACATCAGAGAATGCTAGTTGAGTTGTTTGCAGGAGGGTAGGAATGTTTTGTGCAGAACAGAGTAAGGTAGTATAATCTGCATACTGAATGATAGATGCATGCTGTGTGGAGGTATGGAGGTCATTTGTGAAGATTGTGAATAGTAGTGGTCCTAAGATAGAACCTTGTGGGACTCCTATAGTTATGGGCAGCTGAGGAGAGAGAGAGAGAGAGAATTTTTCCATTTCACAGCTTGGTACCTGTCAGTTAAGTAGCTTTAGAACCAGGTAAGAGTAGAATTTGATAGGTGATATTGGTTTAGTTTGTTTAGCAGGATTTGGTGTGAGACTGTGTCAAATAGGTTCATACTAGGCTATCTGCCCTAGGGCATTTATAAGCCTAGCCAGAGTGTGTTTGGCTTTCGCCACCCTTTTAGATTAGTTGACTGTGCCTCTGTATAGTAGGTCACAGAAGATAGCCCTTACTGTGCCTCTGCCTAGTAGGGACACAGAAGAGATCCCAGGGGTAAACCTACAATCTCCCATCCACTCGTCAAGATTTCTCTTGAAGAGGGTCATTGAGGGACTCTGCCTAACATGGATTGGGATTTTGTTCCAGAGTGAGGGGAGCCTCTGGGATATGAATCTGTCCCTCCAGCATGTCCTATTTATTTCTGTGCTGAGGTTTAAGTCCCTGGAGCATGTAGCTCTAAGGGATTTGGATTTCTTGAGGTGGAGCATATCCATTAATTCTGGGTTGGACATGGCTTTATAAGTCAGGCACAGATCGCCTCTGAGTAGGTGGTAAGCAACTGAGTAGAGCTGGAGTTTCTTTAGCCTAACTGCATAGGCCATCTGTATGAGTCCCTTGATCCTCTTGGTGAGGTACTTTTGGGGTCTTTCCAGTTGCTGCAGGTGTCAGGTAAGGTACATCCCAAATGGGGCATTGTATTCAATTATGGGCCTGATGAGTGATGAGTAGAGGGGCACAATGACCTCTCTTGATCTAGATGTGAACCCTTTTGTGATAAGGTGGGCTATATAGAAGGTCTTTCTAACCACTTTGGCAATGTGATTGTCAAAGGAGAGATTGCTGTCTACTTGGGTCCCCAAATCCCTAATTACTTCTTCCGTACTTAATGGATTACCACCTATGTGGTAATTTGTGGGCACTTTGTTTTTCCCAGAGGGGATGACTATGCACTTTTTGGCATTTAGCTTTAGGCCATGGCTCTGGCACCAGTTATCCATCTCTGTGAGACCCTTTGGGAGGATGCTTGTGTCAGTCGGCGAGTCGATTATGGCACCCAGTTTGCAGTCATCTGCGAAATTGGTCAGCCATAGTCCTCCCATGTTAGCCTGTACCTCAGAGAAATATATACCGAACAAGAGAGGTCCCAGGACTGAGCCTTGTAGGATGCCACTTGTAACTGGTTTAGAGTCTGACATGGCACCTGCAATTGTGACCATGTGGGTTCTATCCCTGAGCCAGTTTGCAACTCATCTTGTGACATAGGGGTTGATATTTAAGCTGGTGAGCTTATTTATGATGCCCGAGTGGGGTATTATGTCGAAGGCTTTTGCGAGGTCCAGGTAGGCTGTGTGGACTACCTTCCCTTCATCTATGGCCTTGGTGATCGTTTCAAAGAAGTCGACCAGGTTCAAGAGGCAAGATCTGCCTTTAACAAAGCTGAATTGGGTAGGATCCAGTGTTTGGAGGTTCCCAATGTCTTTGTTTATGAGTTTCATGATGATACGCTCCATAGCTTTGCAGACCAGGCTAGTCAGGCTTATAGGGCGATAGTTTCTGGGGTCCGCTGTGGCACCACCTTTGTGGAGTGGGACCACTGTCACTGTATGCCATTCCTTGGGTACATATCCTGTAGTAAGGCTGAGACTGAACAGTGACTTTATGTGAGGGTTCAGTTCTTCTTGGAGTCTTGGAGTTCGTGTAAGACGCAGCCCGGGACACCATCCGGTCCCATTGATGCTGTGTTTTTTGCTTTGAAGAGGGCAGATCTCACCAGTGCATCTGTGATGTCAGGGAGGCTACACTCTGTTGGGATAGACATTTGCTATTTTGGGGGGGAAGGGGGGGGGTTTGCATTGAACCTGTCTGCCAGGATATTGGCAATGTCTGTGGGTTCAGTGTATTTTTTGTCATTTTGAACTAACTCAGAGCACATCTGGGAGTTGCCACCCAGGTTCCTGACATAACTAAAGAAGGTCTTGTGATTATCTTTAGCATCTTGTGCAATTTTTCTTTCGAAGCTGGCCTTAGATGATTTTATGAGGGATCGTAGTTTCTTGCTAGTACTGATCAGAGATGCCTTCCCTTTTTGGGATTGAACTATCATGTAGTAGCTTCCTCCTTCTGTTGTATAGCTTATTTATGGCAGGGCTCCACCAGACAGGTCTCCTGCCTTTGGAGGAATATGTCTTGGTTTTATTTGGGATAGCATGATCCATGCATTCTTGTAGGTGTCCATAGAAAGTGTTTGTAAAGGATTCTGCGGTTTGGGGCGTATTTTCCACTGACCCGGGGGCTTTGAAGGATTCCACCTCGGTTTTGAGAAGTGTGAAATTTGCTTTTGAGAAGTTTTTCACCGTGGTTTCTTTGGCTGGGGGTGGGGACGGGATATGGATGTCCAGTGAGATTAATTTATGGTCAGATCTTACCAATGAAGGGTATACCTCTGGTATGGAACATAGAGTCCCCATGTTGGTGATGATCAGGTCCAATATGTTTTCCACTTTTGTGGGAGTGGTGACCAGTTGTTCCATAGCATTTGAGTTTATAAATTCTAGAAACCGTTGGGCGAGGGTGTTGGGGCTTGATTAGTGCTCCCAGTCTATGTTTGGGTAGTTGAAGTCACCCAATATAATGGTGTTTGGAGAGACCTTCATATTCTCCAGTGTTCTCAGGAAAGCCGAGTGGGGTTCCTGAGTTTGGGAGGGTGGTCTGTAGCAGGCTACAAACTGAAAGGCAGTTTTGCCCACTGTTAGTTGCACATGGATGGTCTCCGATGCTTCATGCAGTGCCACTAACCTGGAGGTGTGGGTATCTTTGATGAATATGGATACTCCCCTCCTTTTGTGGTTCGGTCCTAGTTTTGGGGCCGAAAAGCATGGTATGAGGTATAACCTAGTAGTGCTGGGGTGCTCTCGGGAGCCTTGAACCAGGTTTCTGTTACTGCACAGATATCAATATTCTCCATACTGAGGAGAGCCTCGAGTGCATGCATCTTGAGGTTTAGACTTCTGGCGTTGAGCAGCATTACCCTTAGTTTCTTTTTCTTTGTGTTGTCTATGGAGGTGGGTTTGTCTTTTTAGCCTTGCCTAAAAAAGGCACTATGGGGGTGGCAAGAGCCTTAGCCAGTATTCGAAAGCCCAGGGGTGACAGGTGCAAGCCGTTCCTAGCAAAGCAACATGGCTTGTCGAGCATGTCATCCCAGGCTGACAGACACTGGATCCCCTTTGAATGACACCAATACTTTAGCCAATTGTTAAAATTGATCATTTTGTCTTTATACTGTAGCATCATTCTTGGTGAGCGTAAGATGCTACTCAAGGTCAGGGTCATACCGGCCTGGGCTACATGATCAGAGAGCTCCTCTATGTCTCTTTTCATGTAGTCCAGGGAGGTACATCTCAGGTCATTCACACCAGCATGGACAATGACGGAGTCATATTTGTACTTGCTTTGGAGTGACCTGAGTGCTTGTGTTATGTGGCGGATCCTGGCACCCGACAGGCAGCTTACAGTGACCTTCTCCTTGTTCAGTCTGGTGAGTGGGACATCAGTGTGTCTGACAATAGAGTCACCTATTACAAGTGTATTAGGTGTGTTGTTTAGCCTTAAGGCTGTGACTGTGTGGCACACTGACTTTGTGAACTATGTGATACGTGGGTATTATTGTGGGGTAGCGGTTGCTTGGATGTCTGCTTTGGAGGTCTCTGCTGCTTGGGCAGATTTTTATTTAGAGCCTCTGAGTATGTTTTTGTGTTTATGTGTTTGGTTTTCTGTTGCGATAGGTCTATGTGAGACTGGATTTGTGGTGTGTGTGGTTACCTTCCCCTCCTGACTGACTGCGCCAGTATTGGGTTGAGAGAGCTTAGCCTCCAGTTTGGCTATATAGTTGCATCTCTCACATATATTTGAGCTTGCTGGGAGGAGGAGAGGGTGGTCTGTGTAAATAAGGCAGTTGTAACATTGCCTCAAGATTCCCAGATTCACCAGCTGGACTGGAGAGTAAACCCGAAACTGACTTTTGGACATGCCAGAATAGTATAAGGAACTACTTTTTGACTGATCAAAAAGGACCAATAGGGAGCCAAGTACTTAAAGGGAGTATAAGAGGGTGTAGTGCTTTAGTTTATTAGTGCTTACTTATAAGATTACTTATACGCGCAACTGCAGGGCTTTACAATGAAAATAGAGTGCTTACTTTGAGATTTAGAACAGTTCTAAGGGAAAAAGTGAAGAGCAGACTTTGTGGAGCCGGAATACTTTAAACCCATTTAAGCGCTGCCAATGCTACGCTATGCGCAAAATCGTGCAAAACCGCACAAGTGCGGGTTCTAAAGCAGGGAAACTATAAGAGATAGGAATTGACCCAGAGCCGCCAATAAGCTACTAGTTTCAGGGCTGAGACCACTCCTCCAGGGACAGATAGGCTGCTCAAAGCTCCCCACTCTCACTGGTGAACAGAGAAGCTTCCTCCTATCCAAGTAAGGATATGGGCAACACAGGAAACTATACCACAGTCCGGAATTCAGCAAAACCTGAAATCTGGACTAATCTAGTTCAGCAAAGGCGGGAAAAGAGAATATTTTTTGTTTTTTTCAGGAAACAGCAGAAAAACACACAGAAAACACTGTAAATGCTATAAACAGGCTAGCGCACTTTAGTGTGTAGCCTGCAACAGTTATACAATACAAAAATGACTTAAATTGATATAAAACAAGTTCAAAAACTGTAAAAAGCAGAAGGCAAATGCAATTTAAACTTTTTAAAGCACAGATCAGTAGAAATTCAGTTTTTAGGCAGGAAAAGGCAGTCGGAGGAAAAAAACAGAGAAAAAAATACTTAAATCTGTAAAAGTCTCTCTTGGGTCTCTCTGTTGCCTGTATCACTCTGCAGGACACTACGAGGAGCTGTGCGGAGTTGTATACTTGTGCAAAACCATGCAAATGCGGGTTTTAAAGCAGGGAAACTGAAAGAGATAGGAATTGACCCAAAACAGCCAATAAGCTACTAATTTCAGGGCTGAGACCACTCCTCCAGGGACAGATAGGCTGCTCAAAGCTCCCCACTCTCACTGTTGAACAGAGAAGCTTCCTTCTATCCAAGTAAGGATATGGGCAACACAGGAATCTATACCACAGTCCGGAATTCAGCAAAACCTGAAATCTGGACTAATCTAGTTCAGCAAAGGCGGGAAAAGAGAATATATATATATTTTTTTCAGGAAACAGCAGAAAATGCTTTGGACATGTCCAAATAAAGAGTTGACACCTGCAGGCCTTTGTTTTTGAGACGGTTTACTGTGTTTGTGAAGCAGAGGAGGGCTGTAGTGGTATTATGGGCAGGTCTGAAACCATGCTGAGTAGGAGACAGGATGCTGCTGTGTAGGAGATATTTTAGCACTTGGGTATGGATGCATTTTTCTAGGATTTTGGCAAGGGGGGAGAGTAAAGCAATGGGTCTGTAGTTATTAAGTTCAGTGGAGGTCCCACCTTTATGTATGGGTGTAACATAGGATATTTTCCAGAGTTTGGGCACATAGTTTTTAATAACTGATCTGTTTATGAGAGTGGAGATTGGGATAGCAATAGCATCTGCTGTGAGTTTCAAGAAATAGCTGGGGAGTAGGTTGGCTGCTGTTGATGAGGTTTTTAGTTTGGAGAGCATGCTTTTGATTGAAGTGGTGGAAACTGTTTTGAGGGTAAAGCTTGTATTAGTGTTATTTGTGTTGGGGAGGATAGTGATGTAGGAACTGTCCTTTGATACTAAGGATAGAATTGAGTTCACAAAGTGAGAGATGAATTGTGTTTCGAAGGGAACTTTAGTGTCAGGGGGTGGTTGGTTTGGGGGTAGCCTTTTGGGTGGGTTTTATAGGTTCATAGGTTGGTACTAGGCTATCAGCCCTAGGGCCTATACAAGCCTAGCCAAAAATTCCCCGGATATTTCTTCCCACAATATTTACTTCCCTAGACCCCGGCGACTGATGTGATACCCAGGGTGAATTTCCTTTAGTAGTTGGTTTACATTTTTCCAAAATTTTTGGGGGTTGTGTTGGTATTTAGTTTGTAATGTTGTGTAGTAGGATTTTTTGTCCAGCCTAATGCATTTTTTTGCACGGTTGCGCAGTTCTTGGTACTTAGTTAGGCTTTGTGTTTCATTGTTTTTTATAGTAAAGCCAGGCAGTGTCTCTGGACTTGAGGATTTGTTTGGTTTCTTTACTGAGCCAGGGGTTTGTAGAGGTTCTCACCTTGATTTTGCGCAATGCAGCGACAGTGTCTAGGTGTTGTAGAAATGTTTTGTTGAAATATGCTACAGCCTGGTCAAGTGGGAGGTGTTTTAGGGGGGGGGTTCCAGTCACAGTTACAGAGTAAAGTATTTAGGACCTCAGGAGAGAATTTTTTTGTGTTTCTAGTGGATTTATAGTTAGTGGTTTTGCATATGCTTGTTCTACTACGTATAAGGTATATTATCTTGTGGTCACTTAAGGTGTCTGGGAGACTGCATGTGTGGGGGTACAATGTGGGATTGTTAGTTAAGACCCAGTCAAGGATGGATTCCCTTTTAGATTTTTTATCACATCTAGTTGGAATTTGGACTAGCTGCTGGTAGCCATGGAGATTTATTAGATTACATGGTGGTTCTGATATACAGGTGAACCAATCTAGGTTGAAATCCCCCAAAATAAGGGTTTCTTGTGAGTATGTGGAAGAACACCAGGATAAGAAGTCTTCAAGGCTAGCAGGTGTATTACCAGGTGGACTATAGATCACAATTGTGGTGATGACCTTTTTAAGGTGAAGTTGAAGTTGTGAGATAAGTATGTCCCAATTATTGGGGGAGGGGTAGGAGTTTGGTAATTGACATACAGTTAAGTTAGACTTACAGTAAGGCAGTTCCACCTCCCTTACGAAGTGGTCTGTTTGTGCTGCTTGCTCAGAGTCACACCGGCGATGAAAGCTGAGGGAATCTAACCCTGGAACACTAGACCACAGGAAACAGCTTGTTAACAGCTCCTTAATCCTCTGTGCCAACTTCCAGGTGATGTAAAATAGACACAAATGGGGAAATGCAGCACAACACTGCACTGGAGGAAGCACATGGGACCACATGCCATGGAGGAAGGATGAAACTGTGACAGGACACTTTAACTGGGGATTAGAAAAATATAAATATGGGATATTGCAATCCAACTTTTTAAAGACTAGCAGGTTGTAAGCATGGCAGTCAAACCTATCAACCTATGCACAATATTATGATTTAAAGCAATTTTTACCACCTGCATTAATCACCTCATGGCTACAGTTTTGAGTTTTACTTTTATCTTTTAAACCATGAGTAACAGAAGACACTGTACTTTGTCATCACATCTCAAGGTCCTTGGTAGTCAGAATAAAGTTAAAAGTCAAACCAGATACCTTTCTTATAACTGCTTTCAACTATTCACACAAAAGTGCCAAATATTTGTGCCAGTATCAAGTATGCCCAGAGATTCATGGACTTTGTAAATGCCAATGTCCTTGACCAGCTTGTCCTCCATACCTATCGGAGGTATTAATCTTCTTGATCTTGTATTCACAAACATTTTTTCCTAGCTGCAACAGCCTGCTTGTTATCCTTCCTAGTCAAAACCGACCATCTTGCTGTGATCTCTAGGAGTGCCTGCTTTGTGATCCTGATAACTCCTCTATATTCAGTGATATCTCCAAGACCAATTATGTACTATTTACTGCTCTCATTTGCCATTGCAACTACAAACCTTGTAAATGAGACTGCTAGTTACCGCTTTGAATTTTACTCCCGCTTGGATAGATGCATTGAGGCATCAGAACCAGTCTGGAATAAGCATAATAGCAAGTTTAGAACTAAATCCATATGGTGGAACTAGCATATTAACAAACTCTATAATAAAAAGAAAAGGCTCCTGGACATCACTGAAAGATTTTTGCTCCATCATTATAAAAGGGATTTAAAACTGGTAAGTCTGTCAGACTTACCATTAGGAAATGTTAAACCAACTATGAACTTAGGATTGCAACTAATACAAAAGATAACCATAAAACCTTCTTCAGCTATATTAGGACAATCAGAAGTAACCTACAGTTCTGTACTGAACTTAACTCAAATGGTACCTCCTTCTCTTGCCCCAAGGACATTACATTGCTAATATTCTTGTGAACAAATTCTCTTCCAGTTTCACTCCACCACCCTCACATCTTTCGCCTCCATTCCAATTCACACTCCTCCATCTGAGATCAATTTGGAGCAAGTCCTTTTGGAACTTTCCAAAATTAAAAACACTACTTCATTGGGTCCTGACCATATTACTGGATGCCTGCTGAGAAATGTAAAGTCCAACATAGCAAAACCACTCCATTAATTCTTCACCTTGAGTCTCTTCACTGATTATGTCCTGAGTGAGAGAATGGCAGTTGTGGTGCGCTTGCATAAAGGCGGTCACTCTACTGACCCTGGGAATCATAGGCCTAGTAGTCTCACTAGTATTATTTTTAAAGACTTTGGTTGAACAAATAAACAATAGTATAGGTGACCTTATATTCCTAAATACACATCAGTTAATTTTTGTAAGAGGCAGACTGTGCCTGCTTAAGCTGGCTGAGTTCTTTGAAATGGTTTCTGAGGTCATGAATAAGAGGCATGCACTTCTCACTGTTTATTTAGACCTTTCCAAGGCCTTTGAAATTATCCCCTATACTGGGATTATTGATAAACTTTCACAACTCAACATTAATACATACTTAAAACAAAAACAAAGATAGGCAGCAAGCTGTAGAATTCCAACCAGTTTATTGTTAGCGCTTTCGTTCAGGAAATACATGAACTTCTTCAGACAAAGAAATCCCAAGAGTCCTCAGTTAAAATAAAACCTTCAAACAAGATGAGATAATTAACTATAAAACCAATTAACATAACTTGAGAAATTTAAAGAGCCAGTGTTATACAAGGTAAAATGTATATGTAAATAAATATAAATGCTTTTTTTAAAAAAAACTGGCAAAAAATCAACAGAGACAAGTTAAAAAAAACAGTTGATGAATTTGAACTATTTAACTTGTTGAAAATTTGCTATGTTAGAGTAATGAAGCCAGATAAAGGTGGCGGCCTTGTGTTCATAGATGAAGTGGATTATATTAACAAAATGTCAAATGTTTTATCTACTGAATGTTATTCTAAAGTTAGTTTAAACAAAGTGAATAGTGCACACAGAAGAATCAAAGAAAGTTTAAATGACCTGTTTTTGAAAAACAGTATTGCTATAGACACATATAATTACCTATGCATGCCAGTACCAGTAACACCAGTGTTATTTGGATCTCCCAAAATCCACAAAAGTATAATGGATCCACCCTTTAGGCCAATTGTGGATGGCAGGAGATCCATTACTTATGCACGTGCCAAATATGTGGACAGTAAACTTAAGCCATTTATTTGCAGTGAACCCCAAATTTGTAAGGATTCGTGGTTTTTTTTTAGAGAATATTAATTCTCTTGAATTTGATGGAGAGTGTAATTTTTTGACGGTAGACATAAAGGATCTGTATACCGTCATACCTCAAGAGGTTGGCATTGAATGGGTTAGTGAATTTCTATTTTTGAAAGGGATGGACCAGCAAGAGATAAATGTAATTGTGTCCTTGTTAGATCTAGTTTTGAATAATAACTTTATGCTTTTTGACAAAGAATATTTTTTGCAAAAAACTGGGGTAGCCATGGGCTCCCCATGCGAAGGCAGTTTTACAAATTCAGTCATGGAATTTTGGGAAAGACATTTCCTATTTCAAAACTCCATTTTCACTAGATATCAGGACGACATGTTTTTATGTGGAAAGGAAGTCTAGATTTAGTAACAACTTTTATTAATGAAATCTCCAAATTCATAGACTTCCTAGATTTCACTTTTGAGTTTAACACAGACTCCATTAATTTCCTGGACATGTCACTGTCATAGGTTCATAGGTTCATAGGTTAGTACTAGGCTAACTGCCCTTGCGAGCCATTTAAAGCCTAGCCAATTATCCCTTGTGAGACTCAAACCCTGCACCTTGAGTTTATAAGGCAAACACCTTAACCATTAGGCCACCCTCTATCTAAAGATAGATCCAATAATAGATTTAAGGCTAGTATTTTCAGGAAACCTACCTACTCAAACACTTTTCTACACTTTAGTAGTAGCCACCCATTCCACCAGAAAAGGGCAGTTATTAAGGGCCAACTGGTTAGGGAAGCCTGAATGGTCTCGTCAGAGACTGACTTTCTGTTTGAATGTAACACATTGAAAGTCATGTTTTGTAAAAGGGGGTACCCAGAACAGCTTTTTCAACAATTGTTTGATGAAGTGGCTACTAAAAAAACTACTGGCCATTTTAAACCTATTCTATGCAGGGGTTAGGGAGAAACAATAAGTGATACTCCCCCTGATGAGCATAGGGAGAATAGTATTAGGAAGTATGATGGCAGAATAAGCTTTCTGACTACTTTCTCTATTGATGCACATGCCATTAAGAATATTATGATTAAATATTGGGCTATATCATCAGCGGACAGTGCTATTAATATGAAATTGGGAGATAGACCACACATTACCTATAGAGGAGGCCTAAATTTTAAAGATTTGTTGGAAAGGAACAATCAAAAATGGATGAGAAAGTGTGTGAGATGTCAGCAGTGCCAGCACATTATGGTAACTAATAAAGTTTGCATACGTAACAAAATCTACACCATCAATGGAAAATTTTACTGTGAAACAGCAGAAGTAGCATATGCTGCTTTATGCCAATGTTGCCAAAGCTACTGCATTGGTAAAACTGAAAGAATGTTTAAGCAAAGAATTTATGAACACCAATACCAAATTAGTAGGGTAATACCACAAATGCTTTGGCTAGACACATTCTAGAATACCCCACACATAAATTCCGGTTTACAATATTACAACAAATAGTTAGGAACATTAGAGGTGGGCCCTGGGAATTAAAGCTTGAAGAACAGGAACTTGTTTGTCAAATTAAAACATATGCACATGTTCCACCAGGGCTTAATGAACACTGCTCGATAAAATGTATTTTGAAATTAAAAGCCCTACAAAGGTGAAATTTGGTTGTATAACAACTTTTCTAATACTTGAATGAATTTATAAATATTTATTTATACGTATCTATCAGTATATATTTATATGAATTTTATATTTCCATTTGTTTGAGTTATTCAAGTTATCTAGCATTTAACAGTATTTAGATTAATTTATATACACAAGAAAATTAAGTAATAAGACTGATGTGTTGTGATTTTAAAATTGTTGCTGATTTTTTTAAAAAAAAAGCATTTGCATTTATTTACATATACATTTTACCTTGTATAACACTGGCTCTTTAAATTTCTCAAGTTATGTTAATTGGTTTTATAATTAATTATCTCATCTTAATTGACAATTTTATTTTAACTGAGGACTCTTGGGGTTTCTTTGTCTGAAGAAGTTCATGTATTTCCTGAACGAAAGTGCTAACAATAAACTGGCTGCAATTCTACAGCTTGCTGCCTATCTTTGTTTTTGTTTTTGGTTACAAGTTTATTTTTTGTTTTGTATTAATACATACTTAGTTTGCAGTAATCTGGCAGAACCTATACCATTATGTCAGGGATATTTACTCTAGACAGAAAAATGCCTGTAATGGTGTCACACAGTGTTCTGTCCTGGGTCATATCCTCTCTAATATATAGTTCTGTGACATAAAAGCCGTTATTTTGGGACTTTGGCTAACTATGTTTGCTGATGATTGCAAAATATGTGCACTTATCAAATCCCATTCTGATATTCAAATTCTCCAGCAAAGGCTGGACCAAACAAATTTTCTTGCATTAATCATGGGCTCACCCTTAACACCAAGAAATGCACATAGTTTCCTTTGATAAATCTAGCATCACTATTGCTTACCATATAGATAATGTTCCACTTAAATTTGACATATTCATTGGGGACCTGGGTGCCTATGTTGATAACAGGCTCTCCTTTGACCATCATGTCTTTCTGGTGGTAATAAAATCCTTCTACCTTGCACATCTTATCCTTCGTGGTATCTCCCCAAAGTCCAAAGAAGTTGTAATCAAACTTTATTCATCCCTTATTAAGCCCATCATTGAATATAATGCATCATTTCGCATGTACTTTACCAAGCACTTATACCAGCTTGACAGACCTCAATGTTTTCAGATCAAAAAGATCTCAGGTCTGAGTGCCTTTAGTTACTGTGATAAACTAAAAGCGTTGTCACATTACTCATGTCATATAGACTTCTGAGAGTGATTTATGCTTAGCTTTTTATGCTATAAATGACCCAGCATTCTTTGGAACTATTTCACCTAAATACAAGTGGTAAAGCAAACACTCATTCTAAAAATCTGAATCTATAGCATCACATCAACAAAACCAGATAGCTATAACTAACCCAACTTATACCCCATTTCTGGGAAAGACTGCCCTTACCTATCAAGAAGAGCACTTCCCTAGCAGCCTTTAAAAACAGTCTGGATGACTAGATAGGCGATTGCAAACTTTTGTAAGGAATATGTGGAGAAAGTCTACTTAATGGTGAGGACCGCTCTTTTCTCATCAGTTCATGGTGATGTGGCTGAGCTTCCTGATGGTTTTATCTGGCCACAAGCTTGGTACGAATGTATGAACCTATGGTGCATCAGGATCCAGGCGCTGTTCATCTGGATTACCAAAAATGAGACCGTTATTTTTTCTCTCTATTGTAGCCATGTGAGAACAAACAACTAATAAAGTAAAAGTTTTTCTGTGTCCAGCATTTCTAGTATTTCATGTAACCATATCTGTGTTATCTAACAACATCTGATCTACTTGTCTTTGAGAATACTATGACTAAGGGTAGGTAACAATGTTAGACAACATTTAGAGCTTTACTCCCAAAAGTGATTTAGTTAATATAATAAATAGCTTGTTTAGTAGTACTATTTAAACACTGACTGGCACAACAGTGGTCTTGGTTCCCTAGAGTATAGAAAATAATTTCTGTAGTCACTAGGCCACTGGAGAACTGTAGCTCTGAAATGCGCAACTGGCTAAAACCCTGCAATGCTTATGCTGCTATGACTTAAAAAGGCTTGAGACTTGAGTTCAAACTGCAAATTTAAAGTAAAGTTATTCCAGTTATGTTTGCAATACTCAGAAAACTTAAGTCCATTCACTAGGTAGCTATCCCAGTGTATTTTATACAGGTCCCAAACAGCCCATATTTGTATAACAGTACAGAGTTATGCACATGAATTGTTTGTTGTGGCTTAGAACAGTGGGTGAGGATTACTTTAAATACATAAGAACTTTGAAATACATTAGCTTTTACTCTAGACAGTTCCCCTTAATTTTCTGAAATTCATTTTCAGGCACCATATAATATAACTATCAGCAGTCATGCTTGCAGGAAATCCTATCCAGCTGTGTTATGCACAAGAATAAAGCCGGATAATGAACCGAATACACAGGAACAATAAGTAGCCCCAGTGCTGGAAGACCTTCCAGAGAGGGTGGAAGTGAGTGCCCAATGCCATCATGCCCATTAAGAGGGAGAAAGCAACTGGTTCCACCACACTGATGACTCCCAGCAGAGACTCAGAAACACAGCAAGTGGCAAAGAGAGCTGTGATTGCACACAGCCCACCAACCAGCATCATATGCTGTGGCAGGGATCTGTCCATGTATTGGAAGGAGCAAGCACAAGGTCAACAGTATTATGGGATGTAATGGTTATTTGCAATCAGGATGGGGGAGCTACAGCTAAGCAGAAAACCTCAATGGGTGACTGGATGATGGTCTCCCTTGAATAATTCTCTTCAAATGAGAAATAAATGGGAGAGTCAAGTTACAGAAGAGCAGATGGTTAGCAGGCAGCGGAGATAAAAAGAATATAGTAATGTGCACAGGCAAAGCTAAAATATAATACTAACCCCTTAAAACAATAATACCTCTTCCTAAAAAAAGTTTTATGCTCACACTCCCTTCAAGCTACAGTGAACTGCATGAACAGAGTTAACAAAATCATACTTTTCAGACTAATCTTGGAAGGAGAAGGCTTTCAATATTTAACAGAAAGTCAACCTTTATGTGTGGTGGATAGCAGTAGATGCATGGTATTCTCATCAACATGCACCTCAAGTTCCTCACTAGTCAGAATAAATTCAGGTACTTGAGGATCCAGGCAATGGTCATCTTTGCTACCCAAAATGAGACTGTTAGTTTTGATTTCTTTTGTAGCCATGTGAGAAGAAACAATATATGAAGTAAAAAAGTTTTCTGTGTCTTGTGACATCCTACATTCACATGTGCATATACATTTTTTGACAAGGTTAGTCCTACTAGGCTAGCAGCCTCTTTTCAGGGGAGAACCAAGGCAGTATTTATACTACTAGGGGAAATTTGGCCAAGGCATTGGGGAACTCCTACTCTTCTTTGTTGTGAGTGGGAAGCATTTTGGAGGAGCACTTCCTGTCTTCATTCTAGGTGCAGAGGTGGCCCAGAGAAACAGGGAGGCAGATGGAGAGAGAAGGAGATAATGAAGCAGTGAAAGAAATGAAGGAGAAAGCTAATATTGAGACTTGAGAATGTGTGTAGGATTAGGAAATGTTTCAAAGAAATCTGTTTTATGGAGATGAGTCTGCAAATGATGGATGTATAATTACAACCCTCCAGTTGGGAGGACTGCGTGATGATGAAATGGTGGTGAAGAGTGAGCCAGAAAAATGAAGGAGATTTTTTCCCTGTTGGGGACATTATGGAGGAAATACAAAAGGAGAATGCAAAGACAATCCTGATGAACAGTGGTGAGATGAAAAAGAAAACATATGCAGAGAAAGTAAAAGAAGGTAAAAGTGGAGTAGCAGAAAAAAAGGCAGAAGAAAATGAAAAATGGAAGTATGAAGTGTGGGACAATTTAATAGGTGTAAAAGCACATGAGGTAAGAACATTTATACTTATTAACAAAGAGACATTTTATGACATTATATTTGAGAATGTTTTTATAATGGAAAATTTTCTTGGAGAATATAAAAAAAGAAAAAACGTAACCTGTGGAGTCTTTATATGATAAACACATTTAACAGGGAAAGAAAAAAGAAGATCACTTCAAACACTTCTCCACCCCTACCACTCCACCAGACACCTATGATCCAGCAACAAAAATCTCCTCCAAATCACCAAAGCCAAAAACTCAGCAGGAGAAGCCCTATTTTCCTGTGCCATATCCAAGCTCTGGGACAACCTTCCCCACACCATCACTACCTTAACTTCCAGCAGTCACTTCAAGACTGCACTTAAATCACACCTAAATATTCACTGGCTCTGTCCATGTCCAATTCCCAACTAAATCCCCTACCCCCCTGCTCACTTTGCCCTCACCCCCACTTTGATCTAACAATCTTAATGTTATCACCTTACTACATGTTCATCAACCTTATTATTGAATGTTTATTACTCTTTTATTATTTTAACTTCAATCATTGAATGTTTATTACTCTTTTATTGTTTAACTTCAATTTGCTCCCAACTATAAATGTATCAAATGAATGTTGAATGAATATTGAATGTTTATTACACTTTTATTGTTTAACTTCAATCATTGAATGTTTATTACTCTTTCATTGTTTAACTTCAATTTGCTCCCAACTATAAATGTATCAAATGTTGTCACCTTACTACACGTGCATCAACTTTATTATTGAATGTTTATTATTTATGTAAAATCTGTGGAGTTTTTCTCCCCGAGCCTCCGCTGAAAAAGGACATGTGTCCAGATGGAATTTCCGGTAAACAAATGTAAATAAAATAAATAATAAATAATAAGATTCATGTACAATTTTGAACAGAGGTAGAAAGAGAGACTTTGAAAGGGCATGTGAAAGCTTTATGTAAAGAAGTACTGGACATTGTAAAAGTTTATGACAAAAGGGGTTTACGGACTTGTGCCTGGGATTGTAATATTGTGTTAAAAATAGAAAGAGAAAAAAGTATACATAAAGCAAGCATGATAAATGTGGAGGGGAACAGGGGTATTGTAAAATACTGGGACAACCCAAAACATGTTTTTAGTGGAAAAGAAGGACATTTGATGAGAAACTGTTACCAGAAAAAATGTTATACTTGTGGTTTAATGGGACATGTTGCAAAAATGTGAATTGGAATGTTATAAATGTAGCAAAATTGGACATTTATGGATTGATTGTAAAAGTGAAAATAACAGTAAAGAAAAAGGAAGAGAAGAAAATGAACAAAGAGAAGAAATTTTAGAACTAGTAGAAATAGAAGAAAAATTAGATGAGAACAAAATAATAAAGATGATATAGAAAAAAGTTCTGAAATAAGTGACAAAGAAGACAAACTTGGAGACAGTAAAAGGGAAAATGATTCTATTAGTTAAAATGTAAAAGACAGAAAAAGAAAATGTACATAAAGTGATAAGTAGGAAAGGAAATGGATAAAAAAGTATATATGCAACTAAAGATTGGGGCTTAGTATAATGGTTAAGGTGTTTGACTTGCAAACACAAGGTACAGTGTTCGAGTCTCACCTTTGGGAAGGAAATTGGTTAGGCTTACAATGGTCTGTTAAGAAAGTTAGCTTAGTAATTGTCTAAACTTAAGAAACCACGAATGTAAGGAAAAATGAAAATTTTAGAGTGCTTTCTGTAAATGTGAATAGTATCAAGAATATTGTAAGAAGAACAGAAATTTTGCAATGGTGTAATACATGTGATATAGATGCATTTATATTAGAAGACACATGATTTTTAACAAATGAAGAAAAATTACAGAGAAACTATGGGGAGGAAAGATAATTTGGGAAATGAGAGATTTCTGGAATAGCCCTATTCTGTAGAAATATAGTCAAGATATTAAATGTAACTTTAGCAAAATGGAAAGACTAACCATTGTAGATTTAAAATGTCAAAAACAAGTATATAGAATTATAACATTATATGCTTATACTAACTGTGAAGAAAGGGAAAACACATTTCATCAGATTTAAGACTATGTCGTGATAAATATGAAAATTATAATGATAGGAGACTTTAACTTTGATTTAAGAGGCAAGTGTAAAAAGAAAGGAAATGATATAAGAAAAAATGTTAGAAGTTCTAAGATGTGGTAAGTTAAAACTTTTGGACAAAAAGTAGTGGACTTACAAAAGGGTATGTAAAGAACTGAAATATATTATTTTATAGTATCAGAATGTTTAGTTATAGGAGAAGGGGAGGAACCTGAAACAGGATTTTCTGATCATCGTGTAGTATGGCTAGAGATAAAAAAAAAACAAAGATATATAAAAATAGACACAAGAATAAAAAGATAAATGAGAAAACATGGAATGAAGAAGGAAAGAGATTAGTAATATAGTTATGGAAAGATCATATTACTATGAGAACATTTTATAAATGTTCTGAATGGTGGATGGTATTTAAGGAAAAATATAAAAAATATTTTTACAGTGGCAATATGATGTGATAAAAAGTAGAGAAAGAAAAATATAAAAGAACATATAATAATGCACTAAAAGATTTAGAACACAATGACAGAAAGTACTTTGACAAAGAAAAAGAAGTATATGAAAGAAATAAAAAAATACAAGCTTTGTTATATAAGGAAAGATATTTTTACAAGGAAAAAGAGAAGTATCAATATACTTCAGCAGGTTAGTAAAGGAAGATGGTAGTGTAATGAAAGAAATAAAAAACGTAAAAGGAGAAATAGAAAAAACTCAGGAAAAGATTATAAATCGTGTACTACAATATATGCAAGAAAATTTTAAAGAATAAATAAAGTAGTAAAAAAACATGGGAAGTAAAAAAGTTAACAGAAAAAGAGAATAAAGACTTGGAAAATGAGATTTTTTTAAATGAGCTAGATAAAGTATTAGAACATGTAAATATAGATTTGGCTGCAGGTCCAGATGGAATAGTGTATGAAGTGTATAAAATTTCTAATGATTAGAAAAAAAAATATTTTTAAAGATGGTTTTATGTATAAAGAATTAAGCTGTGGAATACTAAATTCATATGGAAGAAGGACGGTAGAAGAGAATTAAAAAACTGGAGACCAATAGTATTGATTAATAAAGATTATAAGATCTTTATGAAAATAATACAAAAGAGATTTGAAAATAAAATGAAAAATATTATGGAAGGTAGCATATAGAGTATAAAGGGGAAGGGTTGTCAAGAATTATTAATGATAGAGAAGTTATGGATGATAGCATATGAACAAAAAATAAGATGCAAAAATCATAATAGGAGATCTTAATAAGGCATTTGACACAATTGAACATGAAATCTTATGGGTAATAATGAAAGAATAGAACATAAGTGAGAAAGTTAAGAAATTATGTATGTCAGTGTACAGCAATAATAAAGTAAAAATACTTGTAAATGGCTCATTAAGCCAAAATGTATAAATGAAGAGTGGTGTAAGACAAAGATGTCCAATAAGTTGTATACACTTTGCTTTAGTTATGTTAGTTATATTTAGTTATGAATGTGATAGTATGTGAAGTAAATTACAAAATGAAGGAGGCGGGGTATATAACACCTGAAGGGTTAAGAATTCTAGTTCTGTTAACATATGCAGATGAGATTTAATAATTGCAAAAAAAAAAATTTGGATAAAAGAAGTAATAATTTACACAAATGAGAGTCTAGAAATAATAGGGATAGAGTTAAATAAAGAGAAAAGTAAAGGTTTAGGTGATGTAGTGAAGATCGGGGGTATATATTTTACAATGAACAAAATTTATGTGTGAGGTATACAGTTTGGGAATAAAGATGTAAGTAGAATTCAATGGGAAAAACAACAGGAAAAATAAAGCAAACACGTGTTTTCTGGAGAACATATAAATTATCATTCAGAAAAAAGTTTATTTGATTAATTCAGTACTGATGGGAAAACTTAGCAAGTGTATCAGCATTTAGAGACAGCAAACCTGCTAGTGGATAGTTTTGGTGAACTTTTCTCTCCCTTATCCCCTCCTAACTTATCACATACCTTCCAGCAAATCCCTCCCACCTTACATATCTGAAAAACAGGTCCTCAAAGCCTTGATCAAGGCAAAAAACATAGCCTGTATGGTACCAGATGACATCCCAGGCTGTCTTTTAAACAGGCTAAAACATGAATTGGCACCATCATTAAGTACTCTTTTCAATCATAGCCTAACCACAGGTTTTGTTCCTTCAGAATGGAGAACAGCAACAGTTATTCTCCTCCACAAAGCTGGCCTAGCAACAGACCTGGGCAATTACAGACCCATAAGCCTGACCAACCTCATCAGTAAGGCCATGGAATGTATCATTATAGACCTTATAAATAAAGACATAGGTGACCTCCAAACCCTGGATCCTACCCAATTCGGCTTTGTCAAGGACAGACCCTGCCTGTTAAATCTGGTGGACTTTGAAAATGTGACCAGGGCCATTGACAAGGGCAAATCAGTACTCACAGCATACCTCGACTTGGCAAAGGCTTTTGACACAATCCCACATTCAGGCATTACTGATAAACTTAGCAAACTGAATGTAAACCCTTTTGTTGTAAGATGGGTTGCCAACTGGCTCACAAACCGGTCAGACACTATCAAAGTGGGTGACTCCACATTAACCAGCAGACCTGTTACCAGCAGGGTGCCACAGAGGTCAGTGCTGAACCTCCTACTGTTTAGTGTATACTTCTCAGTCAAACTAAGGGGTTGTGGCTAACCAAGTTTGCAGATGACTGCAAACTAGGTGCAATCATTGAATCCCCAAAAGATGTCAGTATACTCCAGGACGGTCTCACTCAGACTAATGACTGGTGTATTAGCCACGGTCTTAAACTGAATGCAAAGAAATGCATCATCTTTCTCGTCAGCACAAAAAATGTCCCTTCACACTAATACCCAAGTACCCACTAAGTGGTAAGGATCCTGGGATCACAAGTTGACTGCAACCTTAACTTCAACCACCATGTGTGTACTGTAGTGAGGAAGGCTTTCTATGTAACACACTTGATTAGTAAAGGCATCGCCTTGAGAGCAAAAGAGGTTGTAATCCCTCTGTACTCGCCACTAATCCGGCCCATAATTGAGTATAACGCCCCATTTGATATGTACCATACAAAGCAGCTGCAGCAACTGGAGAGACCTCAAAGGTTTCTAACAAAGAAGATCAAGGTGCTCCAGCATGTGCCTTACACAGACTGACTATAAAGTCCCTGTCATGTGTCATATAGACTTCTTAGTGGAGACTTATGCCTGGCCTACAGAGCAATACAAGACCCAAACCTAATGCACTTGCTACATATCAGTAAATCAAACGGGACTAGGGCTACCCTTTCCAGGGACCTAAATATGGCCTGCAACTTAAATAGAACATGCTGGACGAACAGATTCATCTCCCAGCAACTGCCGCATCTTTGGAACAGGCTACCAATTCCTGTGAAACAGAGAACCTCTATGACACTGTTCAAGAGGAACCTGGACAAGTGGATGCGGCACCATAAATTCTTACCAGGGATAGCACTTACAACCCTCCTGAAGGGAAGAATGCAGTCTTGAGTATTGACTAGCATTTTCATGGTATAACATTGGGATGAAACGGCTAGGCTTAAAATGAACTCCGGGTCAATAGCCTAGTAATCTATGATCCTATCATGCTATGATTCGAAAAGGAATTATCGGGTCTATATTAGAACACCGAACATTTAAAATGTTGAGTGTTCTAATATCGACCCATCTGAAAATATCGAAGAAGCAGAAAACCAAATTCTTTCCTAGGGAAAGAATTCGGTTGACCGTTTCTGTTGCTTCGGTATTTTCAGCGCTCTGTTGGAAAGTTACGGATCGGGTTCAGGTAAGTATGCGATTGAGTGTGGGTTAGGTATGTGTGCGATTGTGTGGACATGAGGGTTAGGGCAGGTTAGGTGGGTTAGGGTGTGGATGAGGTGAGTGTGCGATAGAGACTGACCTTAGGGTTAGGGTTTGGGTTAAGTTAAGTGGATAGTTAGTGGTGTGTGTATAGTTTAGTATAGCGTTAGGTGTAAGATTTTAGGTATGTGGGTGGATTGCTGTTTGTTTGGTGTGCTTGTGTTGTGTATATGTGCTTTGGAACAGCAATTTTTTTCCCTAGAAAAAAATTTGCTGTTCTGAACATTCGATGTTTGGTATTTTCAATTGGTAGGGTTCGATATTAGAACACTCAGCATTTTGAATGTTCGGTGTTCTAATATAGACCCGATACATCACAGATATTTTTTTTCATTTATATGAGATTATAGATTAAATCCAATAAAAAGGGGAGTTTTGTATGTAAATAAAGAAAAAGAAAGTTTTAGGGTTAATTAAATTAACCCAGGGGTATACGCTGCTTCATTAAATTTGTACAGTGTTAAAATGGCTAAATGAAAAATATGAGAGATTAGTACTAAAACTGTATAAATGTAAGTATGATAAAATTTGGGGTAGAGAAAAAAAGAATTAAAGAGAAAATGAGTGTATAAATGAAATAAAATGTTACTAAAAAATATATATTTTTATGGAAAATAAAAATTGATGATACAGAAAAAGACAGAAAAGTATGGTATAAGAATGTAATGATAAAACATCACTATGGAAAACCATGGTAAAATCTAACAGATGAGAAAATTAAAGCTATAAAAATAAGAAGCAAATGATTTAATCAGAAGGTAGAATGTCAAGATTGTTTGTAGAGACTGGTAATAGAGAAATTGCCAGTAAAAGGAAATAAGCCATATAAAGAGAAAAGTGATAGAATATATTTACATTGTCAAGAAGAAGAAACTATGGAACATGTGTTTTTGTAATGTAAAAAAGTAAAAAAAAAGTTATGGGGAAAACTATGTAAAGAAGATTTTTTGAAGTGGATAAAATAAACATGGATATGATTAAATATGGATATTATAAGAATAGAAGTAAAGAATATGTTAAAAAAGTAGATACAAAGTTGTTTATGTTATATGGGTTATATGGAATGAAAGAATAAATTAAATTATGTTTAATGGTAAATGGATTTTTAGCAACAATATTAAGTAAAATCAGATGGTGGTTATGGAAAAAGGAGTGCTGGTCTAATGGGGTGAAAATGTAGCATGATTGTAATGGAAATTATGAATATGTGTAAACAGATACTTATATTTATATATTTGTAGATATGTAAATATTTGTAAATACTTTGTAGATAAGAGTTATTTTTGTATACAAATAAAGGAACCCCTACTCTTTTCAATATGTGTATGGAATCTTTTGCATCCACCTGAGCTACCACCAACTCAGGCAGATGAGGCCTTGTTTTAACATCTCATCTAAAGGACAGCACACTTAGTAGTGCAGCAGCCCCCTTATATTGCACCACAGTGTCTGGAGTCGATCTACCTGGTGTGGGAACAGAACCCACAACCTTCAACATCAAAGGCAAATGTGCTATCTGTGGTACCGCTGACATTGATAATGTTACACTAGTAAGCAAAACTGGGTGGTCTCCACTCCTCCTGTGGCACAGCCTTTGTATTCAAGTAACACCTGGACCATAACCTTATCCACTGTCTGTGGATGGATAACTTTTAAATATCAGTAACTGCTTGCTCCTCTACAGCTTCTTCTTACATATCCTTTAAGCATCTGCACAGTTTTCAAAAATATTTTATTTTATTGTGCCTTTGAGAGGTACTTTATAACATTTTATCTTAACAATCCCATTGGCAATTCTATGGTCAATTTTATTACATCCTTATGAAGTAAACTCCACAATATGGTTAAGTATCATTCTATCTCCCATAAAGACAGCCATTGACCATGTACAATGCAAATGTCTTGCAAAGACTATTATTCCCTTCTTTTAATGTCCTAGTCAGTCCTTCTACCTGTCCTGAACTGTAAGGGTAACACACAAGGTTCATACTATGCTGTTAATCCAGCAGGCCATTTGTAGCCTAGCCAGTGATCCCACAATTGCCAAGACATGAATTAATACCAGACTGCAACATAGTTTTCAGTCCCTTTCTATAAGGGCTAGAGGGGCCAGACCATTCATCCAGTTTGCGCTTAAAAATGGGTCATGAAGCTGCTCTGCTTAACCTCTAAGGGGAGTTTATTCCATAAAAGAGGGATTCTCTGTGAAAGATATATATCCTGCCAATAGGTCCTATTTATGTTTCAGTGGAAGTTTAGGACCATTGAGCAGATATTTAGGGTGGTATTACATCTGTGGATGTGCAGGAGGTTACATAATACCAGATCATTTGAGGTTCTGCAAGCAATGCTGTGATCTCCTCTCAATAGTCACTAGGAAATGGAATAGAGTGGGAGCTCTTTAAGCTGGTCAGGGTAACACGAGGAGGACATAGCCTTGATTTTTTTCTAAAGAAGTGCTGTGTCTCCCTTCAAGTTGGGTCATATGCCTAGCCAAGTGCATTCTAAAGAGGGCATTATATTTTATTACTGGTGTGATAACAGAGGTGTAGAGGAGGACAATGACTTCTTTGAATATGAAGATATGCTCTTAGTCATTAATCTGGCACAGGAGTCACATAGTGATCATCGTCAAGGAAGCTGCTCAAATCCCTAAAGACAGAGTTGATTTTTAAGGAAAGTGTCACCAGTTTGATAGGAGTGCCCAAGTTTGTCAAAGGATACAGTTCTGCATTGTTTGGTATTTAGTTTGAAGCCATGATCCATGCACCACTTGTTGGCATGAGTTTGGGCCTCCTGGAGTATATTTAGGTCATCTGAGATATTTATGACGGCCCCAAGTTTGTAGCCATTGGCAACTGTAGTCAGCCCCAGGCCTTTATTATCTGCTTTAATGACAAAGAAGTAGATACCAATGAGGAATGGTCCCAGGAACAATCTCTGTGGGACACTGCTGGTAACCACACTTTTAGTTGAGAGACTACTTGCAACACTAACAGACTGGGTTCTGGCAGTGAGACAGTTTACTATACATCATAGGTGAATACTAGGTTAGCTGCTCTGTAGGGCCATTCTAGGCCTAATTAATAACTGGAAACCAGAATCAAATGTTGTACATTGTGTCTGTGATGTGTCAAACCCCCCCCCCCATCCAGCAACGTAACATTTGGGGTTTCCACTTAACTGGATTAGCTTATCAGTGATGCCTGAGTGTGGAATTATATCAAAGACTTTGGCCAAGTCCAAGTATGCTGTATGAATCGATATATCCATGTCTAATGCCGTAGTGACTTGCTCAAAATAGTCCACTAGGTTCACAAGGTAGGGTCTGTCTTTAATAAACCCAGCTTGGTTTGGGTCAAGGTTTAGAAGACTGCCTTTGTCCCTGTTTATGAGGTCCATAATGATGTACTCCATTGCCTTACAGATAAGGCTAGTGAAGCTGATATGTCTATTATTGCCTGGGTCAGCCATGGGTCCCCCTTTGTGGAGTGGGATGACTTAAACAGTTCTTGTTTTTGGCACACATCCATTGGTGAGGCTAAGAATGAATAGATATGATAAAGAGGCAGTACTGGAACCTGGCACATTGTTGGGGCCCACAGTGCTAGTGTTTTAGCCTTGGATAGAGCACTTAGGACTTGCTTTGAGATGACTGTTTGGGTGGCATAAGCATGCTAATATGATGTGCATTTTAGGAGAGATAGGGGGTAAGGTTTGAACTAAATTTGTTAATATGTTTGCAATGGCTTATGGTGATGAATATGTGATGTTATTTGCTATTGACTAAAGAGTATTGCTGGTTATTATTTCTTAGGTTCCTGACATAGCTGAAGAAGGCTTTGTGGTTATCCTTAGTATGTATGGAAAGTTGCAGTTCATACTTGCTCTTGCAAAACTTGATTTTGTTTCTAAGTTGTTGATCATTTTAAGTTCTTCCCTAGCTGATAGTGTGTTAAGTTTGTTTTACAGCTACTAGTTTCTTTCTATTATTGTTTATTTTGTTGATACAGGGGTTCCAACTTCCAGCAAATGGATTTGTTCTTAAATGTGGCACTACATTTATGCCTTATGGGAACTAAGGCTCCAATACTAACTTGGAGGCATGCATAGACTTTATCTGTGAAAACTGCGGTGTATAAAATAGGGTCATCTAGTTGAAGAGGGTGTTTGAATTTCATGAAGTCATCAGTTAGTTGGAGTAGATTTGTCTTAGATAAGTTTCTGAAAATGGAGGGTTTCAAGATGACTCAGGTCTCACACCCAGAGTAAATGTTACTGCACAATGGTCAGATTTGACCAGTGATTTGGTAACTGTAGGTCTGAGCATAAGGGGCTATACTTTTGACAACCAGGTCTAATGTCTTAGAGCTCCACATTGGGATTTGGACTAGTTTGTCCAAGGAGCCGTAATTAATGAAATTCAGGAATCTCTGTGTATGATGGATTGTGGTGGTGTAGTTTCCACAATTAATGGAGGTATGGTTGAAGTCACCCAAGGGGACAGTGTTAGGCTCTATACTTAGGGACGTTACTGTATATGCCTCATGATCTTCCAGTGTCATAGCGGGGGTACAGTAGTTAGTTACTATGTGACACTTGGTTTTATCTGTTGTAAAAGGAATGTGGAGGAGTTCTAGGTCATTGGCCTGCATTACAAGTCTGAAGGTGAAATAGTTAATTATGACACAGATACACCCCCATCAGCCACAACTTCCAGTTTGATGTTGGTCTGATGGAGTGGTAGGCATTAAAACCCCGCACTGTAGGAGTGCTTTCAGTGTTCTGAAACTATGTTTCAGTAAATACACATATATCAATGTTTTCAAGGATTAGAAATGCCTATAAGGAGTGCAACATTTTGTTTAGGCTTCTAGCAAGAAGCAGTGCTTCTTTTATATTATTTTGATTGTGGTTTGCTATAAGGGTAATTTGAGGAGACTGACCTTACCTAAAAAGGCACTATAGGGGAAGAAATGCCTTGACAAATGTATGGAAGCCATGAAGAGAGTTCATAGGTGTGTACTAGGCTAATGGCCCTGGAGCTTTTACAAGCTTAGCCCATAGGATTACCCTGGCATCGTGCCACCTGACCTTAGTTCCTAGTGCCTCTGTCAAGTAGAGCCACTGGAGTGATCCCCAGGGTGAATTTTCTATTTCCATCCACTCATCAAAATTTCTCTTGAAGATGGCCAGTGAGGTGCTTTGTTTGACATGTATGGGAAGTCCATTCCATAGCATGGGCAGTCTCTGGGTTATGAACCTGTCCCTCCAGCACATTTTGTTGATTGTGGTAATGAGGTTGAGGTCTCTGGAGCATGTGGTGCAGAGGGATTGGGATTTCTTTAGATGTAACATTTCTAACAGAATTGGGTCAGACATGGCTTTGTAAGTCAAGCAGAGATCGCCTCTACGTAGGCAATATGACACAGAGAAAAGTTGGAGTTTTTTGAGTCTGTCCATATAGGACATGTGTTTAAGGCCTAGGATCCTCTTTGTGAGATACTTTTGTGGCCTCTCCAGTTGTTGCAGGTGTCTAGTGAGGTACTGTACTCTATGATTGGCCTAATGGGGGAAGAGTAGAGGGAGACAATGATCTCTTTTTTCCTGGATGCAAAACCCTTAGTAATGAGATGTGCCAAATAGAAGGACTTTCTGACCACAGTGGCAGTGTGGTGGTCAAAAGAGAGGTTGCTGACAACCTGTGTTCCCTGATTTCTTATAACGCCTTCTGTGTTCAGTGGACTACCATTGATGTGGTAGTTCATGGGAACTTGTTTTTTCCCAAAGGGGATGACGACACATTTTTGGCATTGAGCTTAGGGCCATGGTTTTGACACCAGTCGTTGGTCTCAGTGAGGCTTTTCTGTAGGATGTCAACATCACTTGGGGAGTTAATAATGGCTCCCAACTTGCAATCATCTGCAGACTTTGTCAGCCAGAGTCCCTTCGTGTTGGACTGGACTTCTGAGAAGTAGATACCAAATAGCAGTCTGACTTGGAGTCAGCTACTTTCACACCATGGGTTCTATCTGTGAGCCAGTTTGCAACCCACCTAGTGATATAGGGGTTGATGCCTAGCTTAGTGAGTTTTTCTATGATTCCTGAGTGGGGAATGGTATCAAAGGCCTTGGCCAGATCAAGGTAGGCTGTATGAACCACCTTGCCTTCATCCACAGTTCTGGTGACTGACTCAATGAAGTCAACCAAGTTGAGCAGGCGCTATCTACCCTTCACAAAACCAAGCTGTGTAGGATCCAGAGATTGGAGATTCCCTATATCCTTGTTTATTAGGTCAATGATGATGCATTCCATAGCTTTGCATATCAGACTTATCGGGCTAATGGGGTGATAGTTCCCAGAGTCTGTAGTCACGCCTCCTTTGTGGAGAGAGATGACTATAGCAGTGTACCATTCGGTAGGGACAAATTCTGAGGCTGTGATTGAACAGGTCACACAGGTGAGGTGCCAATTCACACTGTAGTTCATGTAGAACACAGCCAGGGATATTTTCAGGTCCCATAGAAGCTGTATTCTTGGCCTTGGACCGTGCTGTTTTAACCTGTGCAGCAGTAATACTGGATGCCTGGTAATCTACTGGTATTGTGATTGGTCCTTTGGGGGGGGGGGTAAAGTTGGCACTGAATCTGCAGCCAGTATATTGTCAATATCTTTTGGCTCGGTATATGAGGTACCATTGTGCAGTAGCTCAGAGCAAATCTGGGTATTGCAGTAGAGGTTCTTTACATAACTATAGAAGGCATTGTGGTTGTCTTTACTATCTGCTGCAATTCTGTTTTCATAGCTAGCTTTAGAGGGCTTTGATGAGGGATCTCAACTTTTTGTTGAGGCTGATAAGGGAGTTTTTCCAGTCTTGGGACTTCACCTTATTCCACATCAGTTTCCTCTTTCTGTTGTAGAGTTTGTTTATGGCAGGGGACCACCAGATTGGCTTCCTTTTTTTGGAGGAGAGTGTCTTGGTTCTATTGGATATGGTGAGATCCATGAATTTGTGTACGTGCTCGTACAGTGCATTGGTGTATGATTTGGCGATCATGCAACTATTCTCCATTTGCATGGGTGCCGTGAAGTTAGCCACCTCTGTTTTTAGGAGCCCAAAATTAGCTTTGAAGAAGTTCTTCATGGTGGTTACCTTTGTGGGGGGGTGGGAGGGATGTGGATTTCCAAGGTGATTAGTTTGTGGTCGGATCTAACCAGGGAGGAGTTGACTATTGGTGTAGAGCAATGGTCATCCATGTTAGTAATAACCAGGTCAAGGATGTTGCTACCTCTAGTGGGGGTAAGAGCAAGCTGGTCCAGGGCATTGGAATTAATGAATTCCAGGAAACGTTGGGCAAGTGTATTGGTACACGAGTAGTTTTCCCAGTTAATGGAGGGGTACTTGAAGTCGCCAAGTATGAGTGCGTTAGGTTGGACCCTAATATTCTCCAGGGTGCTTAGAAATGTGCAGTGAGTGTCTTGGGACATGGTTGGGGACCTATAACAGGCTATGACCTGAATCACTGTCTTACCTAATGTTAGCTGCACCTAAAGTATCTCTGATGCATTATGTTGGGCTACCAGTCTGGAGGTGTGCGCATCCTTTTTGAATATGGAAACACCACCACCTTTGGAGCTTCGGTCCAAGTTCTAGAGCCGAAAGGTGTGGAATGAGGTATAGCCTGGAAGTGCAGGGGTGCTTCTGCTGCCTTGAACCAGGTCTCTGTTACAGCACAAATGTCAATGTTCTCCATTTTAAGGAGTGCTTCAAGCGAGTGCATTTTGAGATTTAGACTTCTAGCGTTGAACAGCATGACCCTCAGATTGCATTTCTTTGTAGCTGTTAAAATGGTAATTTAGTCTTTGGAACACCACCTAAAAAAAAGGCACTATAGGGGTGGCAAGAGCCTTGGTCAGTATCCGGAAGCCCAGGGGTGACAGATGCAGACTATCTCTGGCAAAGCATCGAGGTCTGTCAATTATGTCATCCCAGGCAGACAGATACTGAATCTCCTTAGAATGACACCAGAAACTTAGCTAATTGTTGAAATCAATCATTTTCTGCTTGTACTGTGGTATCATTCTGGGTGATGGTAGGCTGATGCTCAGGGCTAGGGTCGTACCTGCCTGGGCTACATAATCCGAGAGCACCTCCATGTCTCTTTTCATATAGTCCAGGGAGGTACGTCTCAGGTCATTCACACCCACATGTACAATGACAGAGTCATATTTGTACCTGTTGTTGAGGAACCTGAGTGCGGGTGTTATATGGTGGATCCTGGCACCTGACAGGCAGCTGACCATTACTTCCTCCTTATTCAACCTAGTGAGTGGGACATCAGTGTGTCTCAAAATCGAGTCACCTGTGACTAGTGTGCTGGACATGCTGTTTTGCCTTAGGGGCTTTGGTTGAGTGGCACACTATTTAGGAGAGTTGTGTGTCTTGTGATTAGTGTTGTGTTGTGGTGGTCAAGTACGTTTCTGCCTTGGAGGTCTCTGCTGTTTGGGTAGATTTTTATTGAGAGCCTCCGCGAAGGTGGGTGTGTGGTTTGTGTTTTTATGTGAAGGCAGTGCTGGTGTGTGCTCTGGAGGGGTTTGTGGTGTGGTGCAAGTGTTGACCTTCTCCTCTAGACTAGCTATTCCAGTCTTGGCTGGAGAGTGCGTGACTTCCAGTTTGGATATATAAGTGCATCTCTCGTAAGTCTGAGTGTTGGGAGGTAAGAGGAGAGGGTTGTCAGTGTACATAAGGCAGTTGCTATATTGCCTCAGGATGCCCAAGTTCACCAGGTTAAAAGGAGAAACAACAGGGAACTGACCTTTAGCCATGACTGGAGGGGTGGGCATTAATAATAAGTACTGGAGCTGTTTCCATGAAGAACGTTTAGTGCTGGTAGCACTTTTGTGTGCTACAATAATTGCTACAAGAAGTCTGGTATGGTAAAGTGCTAGACTAATAAGCTAGTAAAAGTGCAGGAGAGGAGAGAACTAGCAGATCTAAGGGAAAATTTGAAGAGGAGACTTTGGCACCTCTCGGAAGCTTACAAACAGTCCTGGATACAGCAAATCTCTATCTGGACTAGACTAGTTACAGGAAAGCCAGGAAACAAGCACAATGTGGGCTTTTAAACCAGAAGGTTAAAGAGATAGAAAAACTGCCCAAACGGCCAATAAACTACAAATTCTGGGCCAGAAAGAACTCCTCTTGCGGTAGATAGGCTACCTAGTGCTTACCACTCCCACTGATAAGCTAGAAGGCTTCCATCCAACACAGAAAGGCTTGGGGGGGTTTGGTCAGATGCTTACATACAGTCCTGGATACAGCAAATCTGTATCTGGACTAGACTAGTTACAGGAAAGGAGGGAAAAGCGCAAAAGCGGGCTAATGAGCAAGTTTGTATTACTGCTAAAAACTATCAGTTTTCATTACCTCTATGGCAGAGAATGTTCCTTGATCTGAATCTGTTTGCTGTGGTAGTTCCTATCAAGGGACAATTTCTTCAGCCAGAATTCATGTAACTCAACTGAATGAACTGTCTCTGGTGTGAAATGATTTTACCTCTCTTGCGTAATGGTAATGTACAACAAGAGAGTAGGTTTTACGATTTTATTTGAGTAATAAGCAAATGAAATATGTCTTTAACTGCTCTGTTAGGTCACGGTTAGTATGCCACCCCAACCTTTAAGAGGATTCATGAGATTCACTGTGCAGAGGTAACAATGCTCTGGTGCCAGCTAGCCAAGTCTTTGCCCAGTCCTTTTCTGTGGCTCAGTCTGAGTATCTTTGCACATGTCTGGGAGCCACTAACTTCCCTGAATTATCAAGCCATCATATTTTTGTATAAGTTTGAAAGCCATTATGCTGATCTAAATTACAAGAGTATCATACACTTCATGCTCCTTTCTGTGTCCCGTTTTTCTTTCTTAATTGCTTTATACCTCGGGGAGGGACTGACTAATCAATTTCTTCTGCTTTGGTAACTGCTGCCAGTAGCTCTTCTTTTTTTTCAGTTTTAACTACTGTCCTTTTCAGTGATTCAACATAAATGTTTTATAAAGCTAAGCAATTCCTGTCTTCTGCTGTTCCTTGACCTTAATAACCATAAATTCACTTGGAAAATGGAAAGCTTGTTCAATGACTTGCATAATATCACAGTATTTAAGAGCTTCCCTCCTAAATTAACAAAAATATGCCTGTCCCATTAATTTAGTGAATCATGCACTGCCCTAAAAGCTTACTTATTGTTGGTAAAAATGTTAACTCTAGTCTCCCATGTCACTTGCATGCCTGTGTTCATGCTATCAAGTCTGCTACATGGGCAGGCGTATGAACAGGTGAGCTTAAGCCTAGTGTAGTTCGTAACAATGTTTTTTCACACCATATGGATCCATTTAGAACAACTACAAATACGGATTGTGAACTCGGTTTTTCTTTTCAATTCATCAGCAACATTTTTACAAATATGGCTTTTCCCTTTTGCATTATCCCTGGAGGCATGGTTTGATCTCATGTCACTTTACACTTCATACAAGCTTTTCATACCATCTTACACCTACCTGCTTATGGGGCTTTCTGGGTATATGTAAATGTCCCTGTCTTCTTGCTCTCTCTATAGGTTTCTGTAAGATCGTCAGCATAGTGCACTAATGTCTTGTCATACTTTTATAACTACAGATGCTAACACATTACACTCTGCTGTGTAAAATTGCTTTAAAGTGCTTGGCAATTATGATACCTCAGTATGTTTTGCCACCCTGTCCTGGAATGTCAGAAGTTGTCAAAACCTAATTGAGTTCAGACCAGTTACAGTTGTTGAGAGGCTGGCCACTAGACTTGCTATATTTTAGAAGCACACATTTTAAGTGTGTAGAATTAACTGCAAGTCTCCATGACCCATTGGGTTTCCTGACTGGCCACAATGGTGAATCAATAGTGGAACATGTTCCATGAAAGCACCTTGCTGTTTCTGTACCACCAGATTCAATGGATATTACTAATATGAAAACAAACCAAGCAGAAACTTAAAAGTGTGGATGGTGTGAAGTTCACCCTTTGAAACATGTTATTCACCTAGTTCACTAATAAAATTCTAACTTTAAGATATGTACTACAAAATAATAAAATAGTAGGTAGTCCACAGTTGAGTTAAAAAATGGAATATCATTTACTGAAACACACAAACAAGCGATCCTAGTGGAGTACAATGAAAAGCATTGAAGACATTTATTATGTACATATAATCAGGTTATTTGGAGCAAGGGAGTAGTTAAAGAGGGTGGTTCTGTTAAGATCAATAAAAGCATTAAACTCATTCCTTTAACAAAGTCCTTGTTCCCCCTTAACACCATAGTGTAAACTGAGACTGCTCTACCTTAGAAATGAAACTAAAAAGCTACAAATTAAAATATATAATACAAGCACAGCTTATTAAGGCTAACCCACTAATCAAAACTTTATTAATAAAGAAGCCAACTCAGTAACAAAATGACTAACTAATTAACTAACAAAAAGATCTGCAGAATAAAGTCCAAGTAAACTTTATTGTCATTCAGAAATCACACAAGTGCAAAACCAGGATGAAATTCCGTGTCTCCGGACTCAATGTGCAGACAACATAAAGACTGTTTTTCACAGACATTTACATATGTAACACCTAGCTATTATATCACGAACATGCAGGTAGACAGATTAATATTGCACATAATTAGAAACACATAGGTTCATAGGTTCATAGGTAGGTACTAGGTTATCTGTCCGAAGGCATTTAAAAGCCTAGCCAGAATGTGTTGGCTTTCGCCTCCTCCTTAGATTAGTTCCCTGTGCCTCTATCCAGCAGAGCCACTGAAGTGATCCCCGGGATAAACTTTCTGTTTCCCATCCACTCATCAAGGTTTCTCTTGAAGAGTGTTAGCGAGGAGCTCTGCCTAATGTAGACTGGAATCTTGTTCCAAAGCATGGGAAGTCTCTGTGACAGGAATCTATCCCTCCAACACATCCTATTTATTGTTGTGGTGAGGTTTAGATCCCTAGAGCATGTGGCTCAAGGGGATAAGCTTTTCTTTAGGTGGAGCATGTCGATCAGTTCTGGGTTGGACATGGCCTTGTATGTCAGGCAGAGATCATCTCTGAGTAGGTGGTACGCAACCAAGTACAGCTGGAGTTTCTTCAGTCGAGCTGCATAGGGCATCTGTTTGAAGTCAGTGATCATCTTGGTGAGGTACTTCTGTGTTCTTTCCAGCTGTTGCAGGTGTCTTGTAAGATACATAGGTTCATAGGTTCATAGGTTGGTACTAGGCTATCAGCCCTAGGGCCTATACAAGCCTAGCCATAACAATTCCCTGGCTATTTCTTCCCACATTATTTACTTTCCCAAATGGGGCATTGTACTCTATGATGGGTCTGATGAGCAATGAGTAGAGGGGCGCAATGACCTCTTTTGATCTGGATGCGAACTCTTTTGTGATAAGGTGTGCCATGCAGAAAGATTTTCTAACCACTTTGGCAATGTGATAATCAAAGGAGAGTTTACTGTCTACTTCGGTCCCCAGATCCCTTATTACATCTTCCATATTTAGGGGACTACCACTTATGTGGTAGTTTGTGGGTACTTTGTTTTTTCCAAAGGGGATGACTATGCACTTTTTGGCATTTAGCTTGAGGCCATGATTTTGACACCAGGTGTCCGTCTCAGTGAGACCCTTTTGGAGGATGTCTGTGTCAGCCAGAGAGTCAATTATAACCCCTAGTTTGCAGTTGTCTGCGAACTTGGTCAGCCATAGTCCTCCTGTGCTTGCCTGTATCTCTGAGAAGTATATGCTGAACAGGAGGGGTCCTAGGACTGAGCCCTGGGGAATGCCACTTGTAACTGGTTTAGAGTCAGACCTAGCTCCCACAACTCTTACAATGTGGGTTCTGTACATGAGCCAGTTGGCAACCCATCTTGTGACGTAGGGGTTTATGTTCAGGCTGGTGAGCTTGTCTATAATTCCAGAATGGGGAATGGTGTCAAAGGCCTTTGCAAGGTCTAGGTAGGCTGTGTGTACCAGCTTTCCCTCATTTATAGCCTTGGTAACTGTCTCAAAGAAGTCCACCAGGTTTAGGAGGCATGATCTACCCATAACAAAGTCAAACTGGGTAGGGTCCAGTGTTTGGAGGTTCCCAATGTCTCTGTTAATGAGTTCCATGATGATGTGCTCCATAGCATTGCAGACCAAGCTAGTCAGGCTTATAGGGCAATAGTTCCCAGGGTCTGTTGTGGCGCCACCTTTGTGGAGCGGAATAACCATTGCTGTGTGCCACTCTATGGGTACATAACCTGTGGAGAGGCTGAGTTTGCACAGTGTGTTTAGGTGAGGAGTTAGTTCATCTTTGAGTTTGTGTAGGACGCAGCCTGGGACACCATCTGGTCCCATTGATGCTGTGTTTTTGGCTTTGGAGAGGACTGTTTTAACCTGAGTGTCTGTGATTTCAGGAGCTCTACATTCTTCTGGTATGGTTATGGGCCCTTTTGCGGGTGAGAGGGGGGTGAAGTTTGTGCTGAACCTGTCTGCCAGGATGTTGGCAATATCGGTCAGTTCAGTGTATTTTGTACCATTCTGCACCAACTCCGAGCAGATCTGAGCATTGCCACTTGGATTCTTGACATAGTTAAAGAATGCCTTGTGGTTATCTTTGGAGTCCTTGGCAATATTTCTTTCAAAACTCACCTTGGATGATTTTATGAGGGATCGTAGTTTCTTGCTGATACTGATCAGGGATGTCTTCCCTTCTTGGGATTTTACTCTTTTCTGTACTAGTTTCCTCCTTCTATTGTAAAGCTTGTTTATGGCAGGAGTCCACCAGACTGGTTTCCTTTTCTTGGAGAAGTGAGTCTTGGTTTTGCTTGGGAATAGCACAATCCATGCATTCTTGTAGGTGCCCATAGAATGCATTAGTAAAGGATTTTGCAGCTTGGACAATGTTATCCTTTAGCATGGGGGCTTTGAAACTTTCCACCTCGGTCTTAAGTAACGTGAAGTTTGCTTTTGAAATGTTTTTCATGGTGGTTTCCTTGTCCGAGGGTGGGGGCGGAATGTGGATATCCAAAGTGATTTGTTTATGGTCAGATCTAAGCAGTGAGGGGTTGACCTCTGGTGTGGAGCATCAGTTGCCCATGTTGGTGATGGCCACGTCCAGTATGTTGTCACCTCTGGTGGGAGTGTTGACCAGTTGATCCAGGGCATTTGAGTTTATAAATTCTAGGAAATGTTGGGCAAGGGAGTTAGTACTTGAGTAGTTCTCCCAATTAATGTTTGGGTAATTGAAATCACCCAATATTAGGGTGTTTGGTAGGACCTTTATATTTCCCAGTGTTTCCAGAAATGTGGAATGGGGGTCCTGGGACATGGTGGGTGATCTGTAGCAAGCTACAATTTCAATTGTAGTTTTGCCCGTTGTTAGTTGCACGTGGATGATCTCTGAAGCATCATGCTGTGCCACTAACCTGGAGGTGTGGGTGTCCTTGATGAATATGGAAATGCCCCCGCCTTTTGTATTTCGGTCCAGGTTCTGTGGCCAAAATGTATGGTATGAGTTGTAGCCTGGTAGTGCTGGGGTGCTCTCTGCAGCCTTAAACCAGGTTTCTGTTACTGCACATATATCCATTTTCTCCATACTGAGGTGTGCCTTGAGTGTGTGTATTTTGAGGTTTGGACTTCTGGCATTGAGTAGCATTACCCTCAGTCTTTTGTTACTTGTGCTATTTATGGTGGTGGGTTTGTCTTTTGAGCCTTGCCTAAAAAAGGCACTATGGGGTTGGCAAGAGCCTTGGCCAGTATTCAAAAGCCTAAGGGTGACAGGTGCAAGCCATCTCTAGTGAAGCAGCGTGGCTTGTCAAGCATGTCATCCCAGGTGGACAGACACTGGATCCTCTTTGAATGACGCCAGAAACGTAGCCAATTGTTGAAATTGATAATTTTTTCTTTATACTGTGGTATCATTCTTGGTGAGGGCGGGATGCTACTCAGGGTCAGGGTCATACCGGCCTGGGCTACAATATCAGAGAGCTCTTCCATGTCTCTTTTCATGTAGTCCACGGAGGTACAGCTCAGGTCATTCACACCAACATGGACAATGACAGAGTCATATTTGTACTTGTTCTGGACTGACCTGAGTGCTTGTGTTATGTGGCAGATCCTGGCACCTGATAGGCAGCTAACAGTAACCTTCTCCTTATTCAGCCTAGTGAGTGGGACATCAGTGTGCCTGACTATAGAGTCACCTATTACTAGTATGTTGGGTATGTTATTTTTCCTTAAGGGCTGTGATTGCATGGCACACTGTTTTTGTGAAGTATGTGTTTCATGATTTGTGTTGGGGGGGGGTGGAGGTTGCTTGGATGTCTGCTTTGGAGGTCTCTGTTGCTTTTGCAGATTTTTATTTAGAGCCTCTGAGTATGTTTTTGTGTATTTGTGTGTTTTTTGCCGGTGCTGATTTAATGGGTCTGTGTGAGACTGGTGGTGTGATGCAAGTATTTCCTTTCTCCTCTTGACTGTCTGATCCAGCCTTGGGTTGAGAGAGCTTAGCCTCCAGTTTGGCTGTATAATTGCATCTCTCACATGTATTAGTGTTTGGTGGTAGGAGGAGAGGGTTGTCTGTGTAAATAATGAACAGAACTGAAGCCACAGCTTAATGCAGTAATAGTACAAACGAGGCTGATACGATTTAGCGCTTTCTTTCACTTTATTAAAATGTGAACTTCTTCAGAAACATGTGCCCTCCCCAACACATGTCTTTTAAATCCTGTTGCCAGGATATGATGTCACAAAATAGTCCCCAATTATTAAATGTATATATATACATAAATGCATCAAAGAATATATAAATCTGTAGAAAAGCATCTAAATGCGATAAAGCATCATGTATAAAATTCATACTATCATTCATATTTGTATAATACTCAATGATAAATAATGAATGATTAAATTCACAAAACATCTTCTAAAACAAAACACTTTAAAATGAAACATCACTTTGAAATTATATCCCAACTGAATTGATTCACTATAAATGAACATTCCTGATTGTAAAACTGAATGATATTGTAATGCAGTTACAGCTCCTATAAGATAGTAGACAATGTTATATGCTCTAATTTGTTATTAACGTCCCCCATAAATGTCACTTTTTCTATTAGATCATATAGAAAAAGTGACATTTATGGGGGACGTTAATAACAAATTAGAGCAAAAGGAGACTATTTGGCAACTAATGTTAGGGGCAGACCAATATCCAGGGCTCAACGAAGTTATTAACATCAAATGTTTTTTGTTGTACAAATAACATTGTCTACTATCTTATAGGAGCTGTAACTGCATTACAATATCATTCAGTTTTACAATCAGGAATGTTCATTTATAGTGAATCAATTCAGTTGGGATATAATTTCAAAGTGATGTTTCATTTTAAAGTGTTTTGTTTTAGAAGATGTTTTGTGAATTTAATCATTCATTATTTATCATTGAGTATTATACAAATATGAATGATAGTATGAATTTTATACATGATGCTTTATCGCATTTAGATGCTTTTCTACAGATTTATATATTCTTTGATGCATTTATGTATATATATACATTTAATAATTGGGGACTATTTTGTGACATCATATCCTGGCAACAGGATTTAAAAGACATGTGTTGGGGAGGGCACATGTTTCTGAAGAATTTCACATTTTAATAAAGTGAAAGAAAGCGCTAAATCGTATCAGCCTCGTTTGTACTATTACTGCATTAAGCTGTGGCTTCAGTTCTGTTCATTGTTTGCGGCTAGTCCGTGCTTTCCGTGTTTTTGAGTTGTCTGTGTAAATGAGGCAGTTGTAACATTGCCTCAAAATGCCCAGGTTCACCAGTTGGACTGAAGAGTATGCCTGAAACTGCCCTTTGGACATGCCTGGATAGGTACAGTGAACTGTTTTACTGAATGGCTGGTAAGGTTGAATAGAGAGCCTTTTCCTTCTGTGCAGTATAGGAGGGTCTAGTGCTAGGGTTTATAAGTGCTTGCTATGAGTTTTGAGCAAGTGCTGGGCAGAGAAATGAATGGCTTGAGTGCTTAAGTTAACATTTTAACACTTTTCATATGAACACTTACTTGCATAAGACTTTGGTATTGCACAGGTACTTGGTTAAGACATTGCATAAATATTAGTAACTAATAAACTGAAACACTTATAACAAAGATCACTTTCATACCAAATAAACACTTCATCGGGTTTATGTGTAAAAAACATATTATTAATGAACATGTCTATAAATCTACAGGTGAACACCTTAGTAGGCTGAAAACCATAGCTATAATTGCTGAGGTGGAAATACAGTGAAGAATGTTAGAAATAAAGCATTAAGGCCATGGGGATCTGTTCAAGTGTGGCATCTAACTAAAAAAGCACTTAGTTTAAATGAGTAAAAGTATCAGAAAACAGTACCAATGTCGGTTATTTTCATTGTAAAATATTTACTTCTTCTTTCGGCTTTTTCCTGGTTAGGGGTCGCCACAGCAGATCACCTGTCTGCTCATGATTGGCAGTGGAGTTTTACGGTGTCGAGTTGCCAGCCCGGCGCCCAACCTTCCACAGAAGGCACAAACATGCACACACTCACACCTAGGGCCAATTTAGAGTGTCCAATCCACCTACAGCATGTCTTTGGGATGTGGGAGGAAACCAGAGCACCCGGAGGAAACCCACGCGACCACAGGGAGGACATGCAGACTGCACAGAAGGCACCCCAGCCAAGGATCAAACTGGAGAACCTCTTGCTGTGAGGTGGCAATGCTAACCACTGCACCACCGCAGCCACCCATGATATTTGTTTATACAATATGCAATGCCAGCATTAATCAGTCCCATATCAGACTTTTAGTTTTTTAAACAGTGAGGCAGTTTTCTGAGTTCTTGTATGCTTTTTATGGAGCAGTAATAATTAAGCCCCGGTTTCCTAAAAGGGTTCAGTTTCAGCTGCCACAGTAGTTCAAGTTTTTCTAAAAGAATAGGGATGTCTCCTTCCAGTTCCAAACGGTCCACATTTATTTACTTATTTCCAGTTTGACTACCAGGGACGTCCACTGGGCCCAGAGAACCCGTTTTCAGTGGAGGCCCGGGGAGAAAAGCTCCATGAAACAGATTACAGTAAAGATAGCAATCCAATAAAAATAAAAGTCCAAGAACAAATACATATCAAATAATACAAAGCGTGAGCAATACTGCCCATAGTGGAAAAATATCATGCAGATACATTTTAACAAATTCACACAGTTAAAGTCAAAAGTCAAAATCTATTTACAATATTTACAGAGTGTAAGAGATCATATGGGAATTAGCTATAGAAGGTTATAACCAGCTATAAGGTGCTTAGGAACTCAGGAGGATACCCTCCCAGGGGCTTTTGTTAAAGAGTTCTAGGTAGGCAGAATGCAGTTACATTTCCATTTGGAGGAGAGGTAGGTGTAAAGCTGAGTTTTGAAGTTGTTTGTGTTTGACATTGTCCTTAGTGTGGAAGAGAGAGAGAGTTCCAAGGAGAAGGAGAGGAGAAGTTGTCCAGCAGGACGTTTAGGTTTGTGGACAGTAATTAAGTTTTTGTGTTCAGATCTGAAAGTTCTATTTGGGGTGTATGGGGGAAGGCTGTTAGAGTGGGGCATTTGGTTGGATTAAATATTAGTCTATGTGCTGTAGTGAGCTGGAGGAAGTCCAGGTAATTTGTGAATTCTAATCAGTTGAGGGATTGGAGGGTAACATAGTGATGAGTGGAATGTTTGGCTTTGGTGGCAAATTTAGAAATTTTGTTATAACAACTTTCCAAGTTTGGAAGTGATGGAAGAGAATAGGTTAGCTAGTAGCAGGGTGCCGTACAGAAGGGAGGGAAGGAGGTAAGAGGCGGCCAGAGTATGCCTGGTAGAAGTAGAGAGGAAGTGGTTGTTCCTGTAAAGCATACCTAGTTTTTGGTGGGTTTTCTTTATATTTTGCTGAATATGGATGTCAAACTTGAGGTGTTCATCTATAGTTATAGTAGTTTGGCAAAGGGAAGAACTTTGATCTGAGAGTTGCTTTGGCTAAGGACTTGGAAGGAATTTTTATCAAAAGAGAAAGATTTTTGGGGGTGTCAATAGTGGTATTTTCGATTTGTTAGCATTGAGAGAAAGGAGATTTTGGTGCATCAAGATCTCAGTAGTTGAGAAGGCAGTCGGTTTTAGACAGGAGTCCAGGGAGGGTAGAGGCAGAGCAGACAAGTGTAGAGTCACCTGCATATTGGATGACTTTGGCATTAGGAAAAGCAGAGTGAAAGTTATTGATAAAGATATTAAACAGCACGGATCCGAGGATGGAATCCTGTGGTACTCCAGTAAGGGTGGGCAAGAAAGGTGAGGTGCCTTTTCTCCATTTCACAGCCTGAGATCTATCTGACAGATAGCTTGAGAACCAGGAAAGAGTGTTTTGGGAGAGATTTAGGTTTGAGAGGTGACTTAGAAGGTGCTTATGGGAAACAATCAAATGCTTTAGAGAAATCAAGGAACACTATGGATACAAAGTTCCCAGAATCTCAGGCTTGATTGCCCAGTGTGCAAAGTTTCTGCTTGGTTTGTTTTTGACCCAGTATAGGTTGCATACTGGGTTGCATATTGGGTTTTCTGAGACTTCGAGGGATACCACATATTTTTCTTTTTGTTGTTTATTGCTAGTTTGCAGGAGAGGATCCCCCTCCATCTGGATAGGGGAGAGGTTAGCTAATAATCTTGGCTGCTTGTAACCTGTGTAGTGGGAAACTTAGCAAACACTTCCAAAAAACCAGACCAATGAAGTATGAAAGCATATAAAAAATTATTAAAACATATAAATCCACATGTGGGATTTGTATGTTTTAATAAATTATGTGCTTTCTTACTTCATCAGTTCATTTTTTGGAGATTGCCTTTGTCTCAACTGACTGTGTTTACACATTCCTTTCTTTTTATTTGGAAACTTAGCAAACACTACAATACTTTGTCTTTCTCCCAGCCCTGAGTGATTACAGTAGCTGCTGTCACCTGGACTGCTCTTTGCAAAAGTACCCTCGATGCAATGCACAGATGTATTCCTACCCACTTCTGTGTATCAGTTAATATGCCTTTCCTCAGCATTTGTTAGTGCTCCAGATTATTGCAGAATGTGTGGTCCTTGAATGGTTCCATCATTGTTTGGACAAACCCAGAAATAAGGAACAGGTACAATTCCATCTACTTACAATAAATGTGGTTCAGTTTTGTATGCAGTTAAGGTCCTCTCTCAACCGTGGTCAAAGACGAGCACTTTTTGTGGTGTGAGAGATTTTAAAATTACACTCTTCGCAGTAACAATTCATTAATATACATGTTAGTGTCTTTCATTCCGTTCTGGTGAGTGCTGCTACTTATCTCTCCAAACTTAAAAGTCATTTGGTTATCCAGAACACATTATGCTATGACAAATTTCTTCCTTAGAGGTCAGGAAAGTCAGGTTTTTCACCTTGGATCCATTGGAATTTCTAATGAGCCCTGCAGTCTACTCATTTATGACCCAACATGACGCAGTTGTGACTAAGACACTCTCATGATTTTGAAGCCTCTTTCAGTTTACCTCACTTTTGCAGCTTCCCCACTGTGTGTCCCTTTTGTTTACATTTACAGCACACTACATCTTATCTTCTTACCATTGTACTATACCTACTGCTTATGGTGTTCCCCGTAGCAAATTTGTTGCCAACTGCATAGCTACTTTGTTTGCCTGCTACTGTATTCTTGTGTCTAAGAATATAATGTGATCTATAATGAAACATTCCTAAAAAGCATCCAGGAAATGGATCATCAAGGGCAGCTTTACTTATTCCTGAGTTTTTTTTTTTTGTCCTATATGTAATTTTAGCCTATTCATATAGGTTTTCACTAGGTCTCTGTTTAATTCCAAATACTACACCTTAGTTTCACTTATTAAAGAAGTAGGCAGTGCTGTTTTTAAGGGTCTATATCACAAAGTCGAATGTTAAAAATAGCGAACACTCTTACGTTGAACTGTAAAAATCGAAATCACAGAATATCGATCGGCCGGAACAGCAATTTGTTTCCCAGGGTAAAAAAAATGCTGGGCCATTGCCGGGACTTTGCCATTTCCTCCACTGTGGTGTGATCTCGGAGTTGGTATATTTAAGTAGGAGTGTATAGCCCCCACATGGGGGGGGGGGGTGTGAGAGCAAAGCCCCCAGTTTATTTTGTCTGTGGATTTGTTTTTTTTGTTTTTTTGGAGCAGTGATTTTTTTCCCCTGGGAAAAAAAATCGCTGTTCCATGTCTTCGACATTCTGTGGTTTCAATTTTTAGAGTTCGACGTAAGCGCGTTTGATGTTTTTAACATTCGACTTTGTGATATAGACCAGTTTTTAAATCTTTAAATCCTTGCATTTTATCTAAAGTTATAATAAGAGACCCCTTGCAAAAAAAAAAAAAATATATATATATATATATATATATATATATATATATATATATATATTTATTCATATATATGGTTCAACTTCTGTATCCCAAAAAGCCACAATACCAAAGACCAGAAGATCAAGATAAGAAGGATGAAATTCACAATCACAAATCGCGTAAGTATTCCCAGGGAAAGTGAACACTTGCCCAAAACAACATTAAATCACAGTGCACCAATTTAAACTCACCTAGATGGGTGGGCTACACCCCCGATATATGGGGGGCTGCATCCTCCCACACACCCCCTAACTATATATACCAACTCTGGGATCGCACTACAGTGGAGAAAGGGCATAATTCCCCCTGTGGACAAGTGTTTACTTGCCCTGGGAATACTTATGCAATTTGTGGTTGCGAGTTTCGTCCTTCTCGTCTCGATCTTCCTGTCTTCCGTATTGTGGCTTTTCGGGATATAGAAGTAGACCTATTAAAAAAAAAAATATATATATATATATATATATATATATATATATATATATATATATATATATATATATATGTTATATATGTATGTGTGTGTGTGTGTGTGTGTGTGTGTATGTATATATATATATATATATATATATATATATATATATATATATATATATATATATATCCCTGTCAGATGACTGAGTTTTCAGAAACTTGAAATTCATATGGTCGGGACCATATGATCGAGTTGCCAAAAACTCTAATATCAAAAAAACCCATAGAAATCTACCTTTTCTATGTTTCTGCAGGGGGACAAGCCCCTCTGCACCCCCATATGGGGGTGAACCTGAAATGATGTATACCGACTCTGAGATCACACTACAGTGAGGAAAAGGTTACATTTCCTGATCTGCACTGTTCCACGATCTCCATTCAAAACCTTCACATTTTTGGGAACTCAATCATATGGTCCCGACCATATGAATTTAGAGTTTCTGAAAATTCAGTCATCTGATAGAGATCCAACTCGGTGGCCGGGTCGCCTGTACTATATTTTCTGTCAGTACTTTCATTTGGATTATATGAGGGAGTGGACATTCCCATACTCTGTATCTTCATAATTACTGACCATCTTACCTAATTCTTCCCAATTATATTCATCAATCCCTCCTTTACATCTTGTTCCCAGATTCCAGTTATGGCTTTGTCCAGACATTATTTGATTCTTAGTAGATGTTTTTTAAGCCTACCATTTTTTTCTGTGTGTGTGTGTGCATGTGTGTGTGTGTGTGTGTGTGTGTGTGTGTGTGTGTGTGTGTGTGTGTGTGTGTGTGTGTGTGTGTGTGTGTATAACTGTGAGCCTTTATGGTTTGGATAAAGTTAGAAGATAAATTTAGTGTGTGTGTGTGTGTGTGTGTGTGTGTGTGTGTGTGTGTGTGTGTGTGACTTTGGGTTAGAATAAGGGTTAGTAAGGGGATAGATTAAGTGTTTGTGTGACTGTGAGCCTTTAGGGTTTGGATAAAGTTAGAAGATAAATTTAGTGTGTGTGTGTGTGTGTGTGTGTGTGTGTGTGTGTGTACGTGCACATGGTGAATATTCAAGCTGTCTTCTGCAGTGGTAGTGTTATGGGAAGGGTTTTTTGCAGGTAAGCAGCATGTTTGAGTTAGGAGCAGGGTTAGGATTAGCCCACATTACTAACCCTGACATGCAAAAAAAAAAAAAAACTTCCCATAGCACTACCAATATTCAGTCAAATTTGAGCTGAATATGGTCCGGTAATGGGTAATACATAAGAACAGGAAATATGTTTCTTCTTTAAATGTACTGAGTGTTGATACTTTTTGTCAATATTGTGAATGGTTGACATGTTTTTGTGGCTGTTTCATGTGTTGACCAATTGACATTTGATCATTCACAATATAATCTTTCTTTCCCATCACACCTCCAGCATTTGCTGTCTGCCTGAGGAAAAAATTCTATGAAGTCTGCTCGGAGTATAAAAACACCTATGGAAATACTTCCAAGGAAAGATCCTAAACTTTCTGTTGTATATTTGTAAGTCTTATAGATGCCTTTCCATTGTTCCATTGTAAACTGCATTTTCAGTTTCTCATTCCAATTCTTTCTAACCACCTCTGATTGATTCTTATAGTTATCATGCAATACTTTATATACCCTACTAATAATTAATTTTTTAAACAGTAGCATCCATTTTAGGCTCAACCAAAAAACTGTACTAGAGCTGGTCTTTTACTTAGCACTTTCATATCCCTTGGTCTTTGCCTATACTCTGCTATCAGTCACTGGCAAGGGAGGTAGTTTCTAACCTGCAGTCCAAATTTCTTCTTGGCCTCATCCCATTCTATTACCTTTCCCTGTCTAGTTATTTGTTCCTGATACTTTGGCTCCTTTTCAATTATCTCCAGTAAATTCCAGCCCCCTCTTGCCTAGTTTCTATACCCTGACTTGCAGTCATCCCGGTTGGCAGAAATCTTCTCTCAATTCTCTTGCTGGCTTAGTTTTTAGAATATTGTCTGTTATTTTATGAACAGAATATTTTGCATGGGTGTTAATATCATTTGGGATGCAGGTCCTTATGAAGAATATCTCCTTATTTCTTGAACTTCTCCCCAGTTCATCATCTTTTCAACTTTAATTTATAACCTTCTGCTTATGTTATGAGTCTTAACTGTCTAGCTGTAAAATATTCCTTTAAATCAGGTAACCTTAAACTACCTTGTTCTATGGGGAGGATCAACCTAACCCATTTAATTCTTTCCCTCTTCCCATCCCAAATAAATTCATGCAATTGTCTATTAATTATCATCCATGGCTTCTCTTCTGGTTGATAAGTTGTATATATAAGTCATGTATACTTTTAAGGGACTAAAACATTTCCCTACTTGTATCTTACTATCCATATTCATAATCAAGAGTTTCTAGTTTCCCAATTTTTGTATTATCTTTTTAGTTTCTTCCCTCATATCCTTAACTGCCATAACACAATCCTTTTTACACCTAAATACTTCATCTTATCATAGCCCCATAAATATAGATATTATTGAACTAACTCATGTATTGTTACATAGTTTTTAGCTGTGGCCTTTGTTTTTCCTTTATTAATTTCATATCAGTGCCTTTTCTGGATTTTTCAAGTACAAAATAAAATCATTTATAAATAAAACTAACTTTGCTTGACTTTCATATTATTTATATCAGTGAGTTTGTAAGTTCTTTATTTTCTTTGCAAATGGTTCTAAATATGAAGCAAATAAAGAGAAAAAAGGTCACCACTGCCATGTTCCTCTGTTCAAACACCCCACCTTAATTCTAGACTCCTACTCAACCCTATTATTCTATCAGGGAAGGAGAATACCACCATTTCCCTAGTCATAAAATCTCAGTTGACATTATGAAATGCTTTCTCTGTGTCAATAATAGCAACATTGTCTTTCATTCTGCTTACATGTAGTTCATCATTGTATTGTTGTCAAATGTTTGCCTCCCTCCCATCCCTCCACAAAAACACACTGATCCATATTTATCAATTTTGGTAACACCTTTTCCAATCTTTTATATAGTGTAGACATGAACACTTTATAACCATGGTTTTAACATTGAATTGGGTCTTTATGAAGTTGGGTTTGAAGGGTCTTTACCCTCTTTGGGTAATAAATCCATCACAGCTTTCTTTGAACATGCTGGTACTCCTCCCTTTATAAAATACTACTAAACAGAATCTTCCAAATGTCCACAGGAATACAATTTGTTCCTGGATACATCCCTGTTGATCCCTGTTGTTGTGATGTGATACATCACATTTTATCTTATCTTTTCCTGTCTTCGCTATTAATTATTGCATTGGTGCATTATCTGAAATAGTCATTAGATGTGTGTAAATGCTTTCAATTAAATAATATGGTCCAGTGTAATATATTTGTTATTCCATGTAGCCCAGTTTTTGCACCTTGGAAATAATATGTAAATTCTTTCTGAGTTCCTACTATTGAATTCACATTTTCCATAGCAAATATTTTCATGTATTTCTTCAGAATTCTACCCTGTTTCGTTATATTTTGCTTTATAGGTTCCCCAATATGTCCTCACTATTGCAAATCAAGTTGTAGCTCCCATCCCCACAAATAAATAACACTCTATGCTGAAAGCTGATTATTTCTCCCAATATTCTCCTAAGCTGCATAAAAGCAGTTTTTGGTGGACTATAAATACAATACAGTTTAATGCTTCCCCTGTCAGTAAACCCTTGCTATCACAAATCTATTATTGTTATTTTTGTTTTCCTTCTCTATCACTACTGGAACCCTTCTAGCAATCAGTATTATTACTCCCTCTTTTATTTGTTCCTCATATTCTGCTGAATGTCCACCCTGAAATTGTTTCTTTATCAAATTCACATGCCCATTTCATTCCAGATGTGTCTCATGCAGCACTGATATTTGCACTCTACATTTCTTAAGATTATTCAATTCTCTTTGCTTTCTGTCTATACCTGCAAGGTCATTTGCATTCCATGATAATATAGACAGAGTAGCCATTATGTTAGAAAGCTATTACTCAACCCTATTATACATGCATACACTAATGTTGGGCAGGTTTCTCTTCATCTCCATTTGAACCTGTTTTGCATTTTCAAGACTTTTTGCTACTCTGGAAACACTTAAACAAAAATGTAATAGGTTTTCAAACTTCCACTCTTTTTTTAGCTCATGAGAAACAACAAAATTATATACATTTTCAAAAAATGAAATGTACTCCTGCAGATAGGAGCAGTTGTCCCAAACTGATGGCTGTAGCCATGAACATTACTTATTCTAAAGTTAGGGTTATGGATACTAAAGCCTGTTACAGCCTGCATTCTCACTTATACTGTTTGCTTGTTTTTCTTTTATTATATTGATTCCCCTCTTAGATGTGAAAAACTGTTTGCATTCCTTCAGTAAACATTCACTTTAACCCTAAGAAAAAGTGCACCAGCTACTTTTAAATAGCTCAGTGAAATTGTGCACTGCTATATTAAATGTACTGATGTATTTAAACTGATGTGACAATACTAGGAAGACAAAACTAATTTACATATGTCTATGGAAAAAATAAAGTGTGGGCAAGGCTGAAAAGATTTTATAGTCCCAACGAATATATTAATGTAGTGCACATGCAAGAAACTTACATATCCAGTAACAATGTCAGACCATGTCCCAATACAAATAAAACAGATTAAACACGAGTAGGTACTTTTAGAAACATTGGCATTTTCCATTTTATTCCTTGAATAGGAATGCTTTTGCAGACTAGTTGGATATGAAAATGATAAAGGTTATTGAAGGGACAGAAATGAACATTAGCAGACATATAGGATAACTGCAAACAAATGTTGAGGAGTTTAGTAGAGACAGAAGCAAGGTGAATGTGGAATAGAAGTTACAAAGATATCTACTAGCTATCAGATCAGTTAAGATACTGCAAGAACAGAACACAGAGTATCACAAATGAAAGATACTTGCAAGTAGTTGGATAAGATATGTTGGAATAGTAGAAAGTAAATAGTCACATATCAAAATCAATAAGATACCTGTTCCCTGAAAATAACTCTAGATCAATGAAATTACTAGCTCAGATACTGAGACAGCAAAGTGTTATAAGAATGATAACACAAATTAGAAACCCGGACACTGGGATGGTAGAGGTAAATCCAGGCAAAATAATGGATATAATGCAAAAGTAATATAGAAAACTGTACAGTAAGGATTCAGAAGTGAAAGCCAGATCACAAGAATCAGAAATAAACCTAAGAAGAATAAAATTGCCTAAAATGCTATAGAAAGAGAAGAAATCTTTGATTGCCTGAATACACACAGAAGAGATTAGGTATGCAATGAAAAGTCAGAACTTGGGGAAATCTCCAAGTATAGATGGTATTCCAAATAAAGTAAGGAAAAGGGAGGAAAGGCAAGTAATCAAGGTATGGGCTATTTAATCATATTATAGAAGGAGGGATCCCACCAGTAATGTTAATTATACCAAAAGAAGGGAAAGATCCAACAGATCCTGTTTTTTATTGACCCATCTCAGTTTTAAATCATGACTATATTTTATTTCCTTCCTAGCCAAGAAACTAGCAAAGATAGTACTTAATATATTTTAACCAATCTGTGTTTATAGGAGGCAGACAAACAATTGATAATATTACCCAAACTGTGATCATCCAAAATGATGCTAATACAAAAATAAGTAAGTAAATAGATTTAAAAAAAACGTATGGTGATACGCTTGGATGCAGAGAAAGCTTTCAATAGGGTGGGTTGGGAATTTGTATTGAAAGGAATGGAAAGGTTTGACTCCCCTCCCCAATTATGCGTGACATTGATGTTTAAGATATGTATGTTCATAGGAAAGTACTATTCTAGCTGCCTTGAGGGTTTAATTCTCACCTTTGATGGAAACTGTCTAGGCTTAAAATAGCCCACAACAGCAGCTAGCCTAGTACTTACCTACAGTATGAACCTATGACTATATAAGCACTGGTTAGTTGATTTATAAATTACTATTAATAATAATAATAATAATAATAATAATAATAATGTTTTCTTTTACTGATCTTTGTAACAGCTACCATTATAGATAATGAAAAATATAGTGCACCATGCATGTAGACTGCACAGTATGTACACTAAACATATTTTGCCCTAAAATAAAAATTATTGACTTTTATAACTAGATTTGATCTTATCTAAAGCCGTGGCTATATGCAGAGTGAAATTACAAACACACAGTTTAAGGAAGTACTAAAGAAGTGGAAGTGTATAAGATAAAATTCAAGCCAAATAATTCAGTTAACATGAAAGCTAAAGTGAAAATGCAAAGTAAAAGTAATGCTGGAATGGAAGACAGCCGCAAGATGCACAGAAAGCATACTGCAGTTTAAAGTCAAGTCTCATGAACTAGGTATGACTAGAAACAGGAGAGGAAGATACTGTATATGCAATATTTAATTGGCTTTCTAGATGTTGTTACTACAGAATTCATTTCAGAAATAGATAAAAGAAAAAGATAAAAAGGGTCAAAGAATTTGCATGTTTTAGACAAAACTTGAAAATGAAATGTTTATAGACACTATTAAAATGGAAATATTAGATGTTACAAAATCAGAGCAAAAAAGAGGTACTACAGCAAGATAGCTCTGATTTCTATATTCCACCAGTAAGATTGCTCAGGGTTCTATACTCCAACAGGTGTTTTTCTTAAATTGGAAGTTCTTTTACCAAAGCTTGCATTTCTCATGGAATAATTATCTTTACACCTCAGTACTTTGGTAAAAATCATTTCCCTTCACCATCTTGTCTCTGATGTATGCATATTAATGGTCTTGACAAGAGAAGTTCAGAGCTGCAGACTCATATTTTTTCAGAAAATACATTTTAAATCATTAGAGTTGAAAGCCATAGAAATGAAAGCAGTGTGTGTATTACTGACTTAAACAGAACAACATGTAATGCTACTAGATCAGAATCTAGTGAGATGCAACTATAAAGGTAGAAAGTATAAGATATTTCATTTCAGATAGTTACATTGGATCAAGAAGACAAATTACCCAATGAATCAACTGATATTTTAGGTTACTTTGCTTGTGAGAAAGGAATCTTCTTTTTCTTTCGGCTGCTCCGTCAGGAGTCACCACAGCAGATCAACAGTTTCCATTTCTTCCTGTCCTCTGCATCTTGCTCTGTCATACCAACCACCTGCATGTCCTCTCTCACCACATCCATAAACCATATCTTAGGCCTTCCTCTTTTCCTGTTACCTGGCAGGTTCATCCTTAGCATCTTTTTCCAACTATATTCTGCATCCCTCCTCAGCACATGTCCAAACCAACATAATCTTGTCTCTCTGGCTTTGTCTCCAAACCTTCCAACTTGGGCTGACCTTCTAATATACTTATCACTAATCCTGTCCATCTTCGTCACACCCAGTTCAAATCTTAACATCTTCAACTCTGCCACGTCAAGCTCTCACTTCTGTCTTTTTGTCAATACCACCGTCTCCATCCTATATAACATAGCTGGTCTCACTACCCTCTTGTAGACCTTCCCTTTCACTCTTACTGGTACTAGTCTGTCACAAATCACTCCTGACAATCTTCTCCACCCACTCCATCCTGCCTGTACTCTCTTCTCCACCTGTCTTCCACACTCACCATTACTCTGAACTGTTGATCCCAAGTATTTAAACTCATCCACCTTTGCCACCTCTACTCCCTGCATCCTCACCATTCCTCTATCCTCCCTCTCATTCACACACATATATTCTGTCTTAGTCCTGCTGACCTTCATTCCTCTTCTCTCTAGAGCATATCTCTACCTCTCCAGGGTCTCCTCCACCTGTTCTCTACTCTCACTACAGATCAGAATGTCATCTGCAAACATAGTCCACAAGGATTTCTGTCTAATCTTGTCTGTCAACCTGTCCATCACCATTACAAATAAGAAAGGGCTCAGAGCTGAACCTTGATGTAATCCCACCTCCACCTTAAATGCATCCGTCACTCCCACCGCAGAACTCACCGCTGTCACACTACCCGCGTACATATCCTGTACCACTCTTACATACTTCTCTGACACTCCTGACTTCCTCATACAATACCACAACTCCTCTCTAGGCTCCCTGTCATATGCTTTCTCTAAATCCACAAAGACACAATGCAACTCCTTCTGACATTCTCTGTACGTCTCCATCAACACTCTCAAAGCAAACATTGCATCTGTAGTGCTCTTTCCTGGCATGAAACCATACTGCTGATCACTAATCATCACCTCCCTTCTTAACCTAGCTTCCACTACTCTTTCCCATAACTTCATGCTGTGACTGATCAATTTAATCCCTCTGTAGTTACTACAGCTCTGCACATCATCCTTATTCTTAAAAATTGGTACCAAAACACTTTCTCTTCATTCCTCAGGCATCATCTCACTTTCCAAGATAAAGGAATGTGTTTATAATATATAAATACCAAATACACATTGACAAGAACAGTTACACAGTTGCAGAACCATTATGAATATTGGACAAAGCCATATGAATAATGTTTTACATGACAATTTGGATTTATCTACATGACCGGATAATTAATCAGGTGAATATCTTACTGAAATAATTCCATATGCTGCTTCAGTAATACATGCTCTGTGGAAATTGCAAGGGCAGAATTGATAGGAACTGAAGTGAAGGGAAAGTGTAGGTATGAGTAGGAAATGGATAGAGCCAATAAATATGGTGAAAAGTATGGTCACTATTTTGAAACATGAGAAGATTTAAATTTATACCGATCTGCAAGCACTAAAAAGTGATTAAAACTGATTACTACCCACTGCTTACTGCTGAGAACAGGCCTCAGCAATGTCAAATTCCTTGTCCCTTTTTATTAGATGCAAATTCATGATTCTGACAGATAAAGGTATATAAAGAAAGCTGAAAGCTGTTTACATGTAATATGTTTTAGAAAGCTACAGAGTCTTGAGATTTACACTTTGGTATTTCATCAAAACTAAGTATTTCAAACAGCAGTTTCAAAGTAATTGAAGGTTGAGAAAGTGCTGGAAACATAACCGATGATCTAATAGTATGATGTTAGACAAAAGAAGATTATGAATGACAAAACATTGATACAGCTCCTTAACAGACAAAGGCAGTGCAATTTTAAATTAAGCTATGGCAAGTGTAAAATGAGTGGCAAGTGTGAAGTATGCGTGCAATATCCTAACTTCTGAGGAACTGAGGCTAGACTTTAACACAATAAGAGTAATAGTGTAAATGCCAAATACAAAATACAAACAAGAAAGTTGATGACATTTTTGGAACTGATAAAGTATACTGTAAAATGTATACCAAATATGTCAGAGATAACTATGCAACATATAATGGTGTTGGAGCAAAATGCAGCCTTGGAATGCAGAAATAGAAAGGAAAATAGTTCTGAGATGCTGAAGAAGCCAGTAACTGGAGCATCTACATTAAAATACTATGCAAACAAGTGGTCTCTTTTAGAAGTGAATGCAATTCATAATGGTATGTTATGAGCAGTTATGATCTCACTGGAAAACAGTCCAGCTGCTTATGGGTCAAAAGATGCACAAATGAATTATGCTGTAATTGAGAAAGAGTTAGTAGCAACAGTATACAGATATTAGAAAATTAGAAATTCCATATATTTATGGCAAGGAAATTCAAACAGAAACAGACCATAAGACCTTATAAAGCATATCCACAAAGTTTTTGTACAAGTCATTTCTAGGATTACAGTGTATACTGATTAATATACAGATGTATAACCCAAAAGTAAAATACAGATCAGATAAGGAACTACATATTGCAGATACGTTGATCACAACATATTTCCCATAACAGAATGAAGATGATGTAATGGAAGAACTCTAGATTTTCTGAGGATAGCACAGTTGTTCATGATAGAAGAAAAAGAAAATAATTTCAGAGATGTCATTTGATACAAAGACCTGGACTGCTCTATTTTAGTGTACTTTAATTTTACTTTGGATTAGAACATGCCCTGTGTATAAATAATCTGGAACATGTACCTATTACATGTCAATGTGCAGAGGAGTATAGCTGGAGAGTGTTACTGTACTTGGTTATTGAAACATATAAGGAACCTTTAAACTGGACAAATTGTTATGCCCAGCTATCAACCTTTTGCCCCCACTGCTAGATTTTCATTAAAATGTGTATTACCTGTTAATAATAGCCTTAGGGCACCCTCTTGTAATTTATTATTGGGGGTTATGTGGTTCTCTTCCTGTACATTATGTGACACTGTTTTAGATGCTGCATTGACCGTATTACAATATTTGTAGTTCTCTGTTCCTCTTTCCTCTTTGCTTATATTACAGTCCAGATTATGTCTCTGTTGCTTTACTACATCACTATAATTTACTTTTTGCTAGCCGTCCTATAGCATCATTATCTTAAAATTTTCCAGGTTAGACTTTCTATCACAGACCTCCTGATTGCTTTCTGCTCATTTAACTCCTTGATCTTGGATTCTGTTATTTCCTTTAGATGTAGGAGACTGTAGATAGCACAGAGTCACAGGAATGGTGCAAGAAATAACTTGTTGTTTGCTCATGCTCAGCTGAAGTGTTATGTTTTGGTAAAGATAACTCAGCACCACCAGAGATGAAGTAGCATTGAGATATGGGCCCTCTCTTTGGTAGAAGTACCTCTGAGTGGAGATCTTTGACCAATAGGCAGACTCTGTCCCCAGCAGCTTTGTCCAGTGCTGCTCTGAACCAGGCTTTGTGTCCTATTTGATCCATAAGGATGACCTGGCATTCATTGCAGAGATCTAGATGGATGAAAATGTTGGCCTGCATCTTGAAGCATCTATTTCTATGGCAGGTTATTCACAGACATAGGCAGAGTAGCACTAGTGGGGGACAGTTGTTTTTCTTCTGTTTTGGAGAGGACTCAGATTTAAGCTGAACAGTCTACTTCCTCTGAGTATGTCTACATAGCAAGACTGACTAGCATATTTCTTTTGGTGTTTTGCAAAAAGCATCTGATTATTTTATTGACTAAATGCATGAGTCCCCTAGAAGGTTGACCTTGGGTGACTTCAGTGCTTGAGTCAACAAGAAGGGTATTGAACTTCCTATGGAGCTTCTTAGTGTTTTTGAGAGTTTAAGTTTCACTCAGATGGTCACCACTGCTACCCATAAATATAGTCACCCTTCAAACCTGATTTTCTGTCTTGACTTCAAATCTATCAATCTGCTGGTGGAGCCATTGCCCTAGGCTGACCATTACCTGGTGCACTTAAAGCTTGACCTATACCAGTTGCAATCTCCTGATAATGAACTGATCCAGTGTCAAAACCTGTGATCTTCTTACTTGACCAGTTCATAGAGGGGGTCAGTGCAAATGATCTGGACACATTTGTCTGTCACATAATAGTGCCATGATTGGTGCTCCGGGTACTTGTGCCACAATTTGCATGTCTTACCCTAGTCTGTTATATTCTGAGGTTGTTGTAAAGATATGAATGAAAGATGGAGTGAAAATAACAAAGGACTCACCTTCTCAAGGATAAGCTTAGTATGGATCTGAATTATGCTAAATCACACATAAGATCCAGTGTGTTCAGTGAGATTTCTGTCACATCAAAATGTCCAGCCATACTTGTTTTAAGTATCTGGCAGGTTGTGCAGCCCAGTCATAATTGCCTCTCAACATTTTCCCCCAAAATTATTATTAGGAGATCACACAATTATTTGTACATAGGTGTGCCAAGATAAGTTCTTCTCAATGGATTCACCCAGTGAGCATTGTGATGGTTCTTTCCCATACTGCCAGACTTTTGTTGAGCAGTTTAATTATGTTCACTATGATGAGGTCATGAAGACTGTTATTTTTTCCTGCAGCCTGTGGGTTGGACCCTGATCCCATGCCTTGAGTTTCTAGGGTCAACTATTTTCCAGATCATAATGTCATAATTGAAGACAATAGAGTTTACACCTTGAAAAGTGTCCATGACTATCCTATTCCTTAAAAAACTGACACTTGATCTTAAAGGACTAACCTGACTCTAACATCAAATTCATTAAGATTAATGAGAAGGTATTATATGCACACATGTATTGCTTTTAACATCTTAGGATCTTCTAGCACCCTATCAGTCCAGTTTTAGTCTTAAGATGCTATCCTCATCTAAACAGTAATGACCTGATGGCAAGGAATAAAAGACCATATTCAGTTTGGTACACTTTGATCGCTTGGTAGCCTTTGACATTGTGGAACACAGGGTTCTTACAGAATACCTGAAATACTGAAATGGGTTGATTAACACTTTTCTCAACTGGTTTGACTCTTTAACACTTGGTCTCCTCCTAGAGGGCTGGGACAGAGATAAATCTCTTTGCCACTTGGCCTGCTTCTTAAGATTGGGACAGGGATAAATTCTCTGGACTCTTCCCCTAAGAATATGAGATGCCTCAGGACTCTACTCTGGCTCCCCTACAGTGCATATGTTGCCACTCACAGAGGTTATCATCAGAAGTATTTATTATCATTCATATGCTGATGACATTCAAAGGAATTATCGAGTCTGACTGTGGAATAGCTGGTTTGTAAATCTCTTATTATCAACCTGCAAAAAGAGAGGCCATGTTGATTCATGCCATCATATATATATATATATATATATATATATATATATATGTTCATAGGTTGGTACTAGGCTATCGGGCCTATACAAGCATAGCCATAACAATTCCCTGGCTATTTCTTCCCACACTATTTACTTCCCTGGACCCCTGTCTAGCAGGGCGAGTGATGTGATCCCCGGGGTGAATTTCCTTTCTCCCATCTAATCGTCAAGGTTCCTTTTGAAGATGGCCAAAGAGGCATATATATATATATATATATATATATATATATATATATATATATATATATATAAAATATGTCTGTGTGTGTATGTATATATATATATATATATATATATATATATATATATATATATATATATAAAATATATATATATTGCGTCTTCCACTCTCCTCATTAATAATTTATGGAAGAGATTAGTTGGAATTTGTTTTCTCATATCTTGGATATGAGTATACTTCTGGGTGATAGACTAACACTTGAGGATCAGGTTTCATCTTCCATCAAGGCACCTTATTTCCATGTTAAAAACATAACCCCCATCAAGTACCACATTCTGTCTTTAGACTTGTTGAATCAGGCACTGGATGTTTCACTTGTGGACCACTTTAATGAATTTTGTCTACCTCGAACTTATGGATGGTGATCTGGTGCATGGGCATAAGTCCACAGCTAGATTACTGACTGGAATATCTTGAATCAGTCACATTACTCCAGTCCTGCAGGATATGCACTGGCAGCTATATATATGATGGCAGTTCTGTGGACCCATTTGAAGATATTTAGCAAGTTATCTTTTGCCTGCCTTGCCAGTGTTCTTTGGAACTAGCTACCTTCCCTGATTTGAATGTGCAATTCCAACTACTCCTATAGGAGATTTCCGAAGTATCATGCTTTTTAAATAGTGTACTTGGATCCTAGTAAGGGCACTTCATCTGCTTTAAGATATCACAAGTTTTAATCATAAATTGCTTTATCTTTTTAAGACTTCTTGCAGTTGTGATTTTTGAATCTGCTGCTTCTTAATATTTTGTTTTGTTGTTTGTAAAATGCATGCAGTTTAGGCAATTGACTACTCTAGATAAATAAATTAAATTAATAAATGCAATAACACAATTTAAAAATGCAATTACTGAAAAACATAGCAATGAGAGGTTAGCCAGACAAAAGTAAATCTTCATTCAGAGAGGACTTCCAGTTTTTCTTTTCCTTTGGGGAAGAAATAAGTGATAGCCAAAATTTAATGTTTAAAGTTGAGATTATTACTATACCTGACCAACTAAAAGAAAAATGCTTGTGACAATAAATGAACCATATCTTGGTAGAGGTATAGTAAAGGAAAGAGAGAAATTATGTACTGTATAGGAATTCTAGCACAGATGGAAGAGTAAAGCATGACTATGACGTGTGTAATATGCGTCATAAAAACAATCAACAAAGAACATATCCAGCAAAATCAGTGATAACTGACACGCTAAACAGTCGGACTTAAAATGTAGAATACCTACGTCCCTGGAATTGCGTTGGCACAGATTTCTTCCAATTCAAAGAAGCAGTAAATCTAATAAGTTTCCATTATTATTCCAAGTACTACAAAATGATGAACAGATGCTACAAGTAACACTGAGATGAGTGCATTAAAGTCTGTTTTCTCAAGACAAAGCATATATGATGTTTTCTCATCAGATAATGTTCTACAGTTCGAGAGTATGGAATTTAAGACATTTAAAATGACAAAGATAGTTCAAGTATATGATTACAAGTCCAGGATTCTCATAATTGAATGAACAGAGAGGGGAAACAATCCAGGTAGTGAAAACTATAAAGAAAAAGAGCTCTAGCCATAATTGTGTAGATGGCTGTCTTGCAGTTCTGGAATATAAAAATATGCACTGCAGAATCTCTCTCTCACTTGCTCATTTATTAATGGGTAACAGGTGAAAAAAAACAAATTATTGATTTCTGCTACCTTACTGATGCCAGGGGATCACAGCAATGTAAAAGAGATGCTAGAAATAAATCAACCAAAGGTAGAAATACTACTGAAATGCATTTCAGGAAACTCACAAACCTGCAGAGGAAACAGTAAGAATACAGCAAATTTTGCAGGAAGAGGAATCTGAAGTTTTAGTTATTGGTTGAGCATCTGAACCAAGACTTTTTGCACTTCAAGAAGATGGTCAGTTGTACAGGAGAAACTGAAGACATCTCTTTACTGTAAATTCCATGCAAGTTTCAGCAGATGACTAAAGCTTGGAGCTGTTAATGGGTTGCTTTCTCTACCCAGGGTACAGGCTTTGATTCCTACCACCTTCATTTGACCACTGTGCGACTCTGAGCAAGTCACTTAACCAGAAATTGCTACCAAGTTACCCTTGAAAAGGAATAATTAGACTTACCTAGTCACCAGGTAAGTAAAAAAAAAAAAAAAAAGGATATCAATCTAGGAAGTCTGGTACAAGCTAAGAAAGTGCAAACATACAAAGATCCACCACAGCAGTTACATAAAGACATTACTCCTCAGGGGTCTTCACCAATATCTGAGTAACTGGAAATCTCCCAAAAGGAATATAAGGAGTCCGGATAAAACAATCTTATTACATATTTTAGATCTGGATAAACCTTGAAAAAAACATCCAGCTATACAAACTGAGAGATGACCAGGATACTACAGACTGAAAATATATAATGCAATGTTGTCAAACTCACCTTTATTCTCACTGATGGGTTGGATCCAATCCCTGCAAAGGAGGTTCTGAAACAAGCTCTGGGCTAAGTGCTTTCTTTTTGTTGTTAATATCACTTTTTTCAAACTTTATCTTCATATTATTAGCTAGTTTACTATAATTTAATATAGCTATATATATATATATATATATATATATATATATATATATATATATATATATATATAAATATATATATATTCTTACCCAGTTTTTGGTTGTATAGAGTGAGTGTTGACTCCTTTCTTTGCCTGTTAGCATCTGTTTAAGTTAGAGGACATCTACTAATATCTATTTCAGTTAGAGGATGATTCTTCCAAAAAAAAGTTCCTTGCTATCTTTCTAAAGTTTTTTTTCCCGTCCGTTTAAATTAGAGGACTTTTCTAGAGTGTGAGTGTGTGTGTGTGTGTGTGTGTGTGTGTGTGTGTGTGTGTGTGTGTGTGTGTGTGTGTGTGTGTGTGTGTGTGCGCTTTTTTTTTTTTTTTTGTTAGTGGTTAACAGTGTCTCAAAAGCAAGAAGGGAAACCTCTTGATTTCAAGAAATGTGAGCAGTGTGAGAAGAAGATGCCCCTTAGTGATGCCTCACTTTGTGTGTGGAATTGATTGTGGCCTCTTCACCTGCAATAGTCTTGCTCCATGTACCATAGGTTTAACCAAAGGGCTCTTATGGAGTGCAAAAATAAACGTATTTTGAAGGGACTGCTGAAAACTCCTTTCTCTGAGGCTATCTTGCTGGAGTCCGCTACCACTACAAAGTCTGGCAAATCTGAAAAGTCACTAAAACGCTCTTCTTTGGTCCTGAAGTCTTCCTTGGAGTGAAGCAAAAAAGCTCCTAGACTGTCTGCTCCAACAGAACCCTCAGAGCAGACAGGTGCTTATGGATGCAATAGTTCATTGGAGCAGCTGGAACCCTTGGTGCAGACCTCTTCAGCACCCACAAAATTTAGATATCGGAGCCATTCCCCTTCATTGGAACAAATATCTTCTCAGCTCCCATCTCTCTTTTTTACAAGATCAAGGTCTCCAACCCTTTCTACTCAGTCTACCAGAAGTTCCGATGATGATGTAGATAGGGTAGTGCAGAGACTCCTAAAGACACCGGCCTTGTCCAAACTGTTACTGGATCTGAACCCAAAGGAATTGGATCAGACTAAATTATCCCCATCAGTGCCTGTTCCTCCTCCGATCCATCACCTGGTTTTGGAGCAGGACAATTCGGATGTCCAGCTTGTGTCGGTTTCAGATCTGGGACCCTTAGGTTCCTCGGATCCGAAGTCTGCCCCAAGCGTTTCCACCCAGTTGGAGCATGAAACCTCTAGGAGCCGACACTCCCAGTCAGGTCCATGGAGCTGGTTCAGTTCTCTCCAGATCTGACCCTGTCTCTGGGGGCTTTGGCACAGGTGATTTTGTTTCCTACTTCTGCCTCGGAGATTCTGTGTCCTGTGCCAGAGATTCCTTTGACTCAGACAACCCTATTGTCGGATCTGGAGTGTTCTTTGGAGCAGAGGCAGACTGTCTTTGAGGTCATGAGGAGGGTTTTGACTACATTCCAGTCTAAGAGACAGCCTATTTTAGATCTTCCTCCCAGTTCTGTGCAGGTGTCTTTGTCTTCTGACATTCCCTCTCCACAGAACCTCAGAGACCCCAGGCCTCAAGATGTCCAACAGGGGACACCCATCTCTTCTGAAACTTCCCAAGACTACCCCACTGTGGAGGTCCCTCAGAGGAGGACCTGCAAGAGGAAATATCTTGACTCCCCAGAGTCGTTGATCACATCCGATACTGACCTTGATGAGGCAGAAGGGTCCCCATGGTCACCTCCTGAAGATGTCTCTTTTGGAGACACCCTGGAAATTTTAAAGCAGAGAAGTGACTGGCAGTCCACATCCACTTCAGCAGAGCCAGTATACCTGAAGGCTTTTGGATCTCACCCCTCAACCTCCTGGGTGACCCCTCCTTCCAATGAGCTTATTGAGTTAATCTCTCAGAAGGCTTGGGAGACCCCAGATTCCATAGAACCAACTCCTAGGAGGCCAAATAAGTACATCACTGCCCCCAAGGACAAGCTTTTTTTAACTAAAGTTGTAGCAGTTGATGCCACGGTAGTGGCAGCAGCCACTAAACAGGAACTTTCTGAGACCAGTTCCTCTATTCATTCTCTGAATAAGGATTCTAGGACCATGGATAGGTATGGGAAGCACGTCTTTTCATCAGCAATCTTTGCCTTACAGTCACTGAACTACTTGACCCTGTTTACCAGATTACAGAGGGATCTGTTGAAGGAACTTTCAGACTCCCTTCAAAACGCTGTAGCTGACGTGGTGGCAGATAAAGTCACTGCTCAGCTCGCTACCTTCAATTCAGTTGTAAAGTCTTCCATGAGACTCATATCTTATGAGTGGATAGAACAAGTAGGGCTGCAGGTTCAGGTATATCTCTCAGAAGGCAGGCCTGGATGCACCTTTGCAATTTCACAGAGCCCTTCAAGTCTTCCTTCATTAACGGCCCTTTTGATGACTCTTCTCTTTTTGGGCCTAAAGTAAAAGAAACGCTTACCTGGTGTGAACAGGAAGGCAAGACCTTGTCTGCCACTGGGGTATGTTTTTCCACTTCTACCAGACCCTTTCACAAAGGTCAGAGAGGTAGTAGGAAGATGTGGTTCAGAAAATCACAAAGGTCTTTCCAGGACACACAGGATGAATGTTCTCTTAGAGGGAGGAACAATAATGGAAGATGCCGCACTTGCAGCAGGGGAGGCCCACAGAATCAGGGCTCCAGAGAATCTTTCTTTGGTAGGCCTTTTCAGTGCTCCTGAAGGTCTGCCCAACTGTTTACCTCTGGAGGCAGTTGGGGGGGCGATTGTCTCTGCAATGCGAAATCTGGAAAAAAATAACAAATGGGTGCAGGACATAATATCCAGGGTATATATTATTCCCTTCTTCTTCTTCCCTACTCCCGCAAACAAATCAGTTCCACACATTCCACCCAGTCAGAAGGAACAAGAAACATTAGAAATTCAAAAGCTGCTAAGAAAAAGAGTCATCCAAGAAGTCCCCACAGACCAGAGAGGATCCAGAACTTACTCAAGATTATTTTTAGTTCCAAAGAAAACAGGGGACTGGATACCCATCTTGGATCTCAGTAATCTGAACAAATCTGTGAAAAAGACCAAGTTCCAGATGGTGATACTGCAGTCGATACTTCCATTCCTGGAAAAAAACAACTGGATGTGCTCTATAGACCTTCAGGATGCGCACTATCACATACGAATGGAAAGGCAATCCAGAAGGCACTTGCACTTCCAACTAGGAGCCAGCCACTTCCAGTTTTGAGCTCTGCCCTTTGGTCTCACTACAGCCCCTAGAGTGTTCACCAAATGCATGGCAGTAGTGGTGGTTCACACGAGACACCAAGGATTCTGCGTGTTTCCGTATCTGGACGACTGGCTCATAACCACCTTGACCAGGCATTTTCTGCTACAAGCAAGGAACTACACTCTACAATTCTGTTCCTCACTGGGTATTACCATAAATTATGAAAAAATTTGCTCTAGAACCATGTTAGAGCGTAGTCTTCATAGGAGCAGACATAAACACAACTACAATGATAGCAAAACTTCCACAAGACAGAGTAGATGATCTTCACCATTATTTCAGACTGTTAATCAGGAAAAAATGAGCTTCTGCAAAGCTAGTTCTCCAAGTGCTGGTGAAAATGGCTGCTTCGGTTGTTCTCATTCCCCTAGCTTGCCTCCACATGAGAATTTTTCAGTGGTTACTTTCGACACAATGGTCAATTCTAGAACTTCCTATGACACACAAAATCAAGATAACCAATTCCTACAAAAAGGATCTCCAATGGTGGATTTACTCTCCTCTGATATCTCAAGGCTATTCTTTTATCCCGCCTCAACCCCAAGCCACCATGACCACAGATGCTTCCCAGATAGAGTGGGGGGGGCAGTATCTCAGGAAGACAGTTCAAGGTATCTGGCAGCAACACGAGGCTCATTTGCACATAAACGTCCAGGAGATGAGGATGATGCTTTTGGCACTGCAAGCATTTCAAGACTCCCTTCCTATAAGAATGATAGCAATCCAGTCAGACAACATGTCTGTGGTCTGTTACATAAACAAACAGGGGGGAACCAGATCTTACCCCCTTTGTCGAGAAGCCCTGAGGGTCTGGCAATGGGCAACAACTTCCAACCACTTTCCAATAGCAAGGCACACTCCAGGGAAATCAAATGTAATTGCAGGCAAATTGAGCAAAGTCATTTTATGGCTGCACTAGTGGTCCCTCAGTCAGAAAGTTGCAGAAGAGATCTTCCAAAAATGGGGCCAGCCTTGCTGCAATCTCTTTGCGTCATCCACCAATGCCAAATGCAGCAACTATTTTGCCCTGATCCCTCCTGCAGGGGAGTCACCAAGGGATGCACTTGTTCACGATTGGCCCCCAGGACTTCTTTATGTTTTTTCACCAATTCTTCCAATTCCCAAAATTTTGCAGAAAGCAAGTTTGCTGGAGATGACAATAATCCTAATTGCTCCCTACCAGCCTCGACAGATTTGGTTCTCCTTCCTTCAACCTCACTTGCGGGACGAACCATGGATTCTGGACCCTACTCTGGACTTTCTGACTCGCCCATCAGGGATGGTTCATCCCAATCTGGACAATCTCAATCTGATAGCTTGTCTGCTGCAATTCCCCTGACTGCCAGGTTTCCTGTCCTTTCATCTCTAGTAAAACATATTTTCTTATCTTGCCATAAATCATCTACACGTAAATTGTGCAAAGATAAATGGAAAATATTTCTTTTATGGGCCACCAATAATCAGATAGATCCCTTTACTGCACCCATACATTCCATTCTAGAAATTTTGTTGAAAATTTTAAATGAGGATGCTGCTGCAGCCACTATTAGAGCTCAGTTGGCAGCAATTTTGAATTTTCATATAGGAAAAAATGGGTCTGAAATCATGTCAAGTAGACTTTGTAAGGCATTCCTGTAAGGAACTACAATGATCAGACCTCCATACAAAAACCTGTCATCACCTTGGGATCTGAATTTCATATTGTTAAGCATCATCTGTTCTCCCTTTGAACCATCTGCTACCTGTGAATTTAAATATCTCTCCTGGAAAACACTCCTCTTAGTGACTATTACCTCAGCAAAGTATCACAAGGGATAAGAAACTAAGAGTAATGCTACTCAACGCCAGAAATCTAAACCTCAAGATGCACGCACTCAAAACTCTCCTTAGCATGGAGAACATAGATATCTGTGCAGTAACAGAAACCTGGTTCAAGGCTCCCGAGAGCACCCCAGCACTACAAGGTTATACCTCATACCATGCTTTTTGGCCCCAAAACTTGAACCGAACCACAAAAGGAGGGGGAGTATCAATATTCGTCAAAGATACCCACACTTCCAGGTTGGTGGCACAGCACGAAGCATCAGAGACTATCCATGTGCAACTAACAGTGGGTAAAACTGCCTTCCAGTTTATAGCCTGCTACAGACCACCCTCCCAAACCCAGGAACCCCACTCGGCCTTCCTGAGAACACTGGAAAATATGAAGGTCTCTCCAAACACCATTATATTGGGTGACTTCAACTACCCAAACATAGACTGGGAGCATTACTCTAGCTCCAACACCCTAGCCCAAAGGTTCCTAGAATTTATAAACTCAAATGCTATCGAACAACTTGTTACCACTCCCACAAGAGGGGAAAACATACTGGACCTGATCATCACTATCATGGGGTCTCTATGCTTCAGACCAGAAGTGTATCCCTCACTGGTAAGATCAGACCATAAACTAATCTCACTGGATATTCACATCCCGACCCCACCCCCTGCCCAGAAAACCACAGTGAAAAACTTCTCTAAAGCAAATTTCACACTCCTCAAAACCGAGGTGGAATCCTTCAAAGCCCCCGGGCCTGTGGAAAATATGGCCCAGACCACATAATCCTTTATAAACGCATTCTATGAACACCTTCAGGAATGCATGGATCATGCAATCCCAAATAAAACCAAGACCCAATCCTCCAAAGGCAGGCATCCTGTCTGGTGGACCCCAGCCATAAACAAACTATACAATAGAAGGAGGAAGCTACTACATGATAGAGCAAAATTCCAAAAAGGGAAGGCATCTCTGATCAGTATTAGCAAAAAAACTACGGGCACTCATAAAATCGTCTAAGGCCAGCTTAGAGAGAAAAATTGCACAGGACACTAAGGATAATCACAAGGCTTTCTTTAGTTATGTTAGAAACCTGGGTGGGAATTCCCACATATGTTCAGAATTAGTCCAAAATGACAAAAAATACACCAAACCCACAGACATTGCCAACATCCTAGCTGACAGGTTCAGCGCAAACTTCTCCCCCCCCCACCAAAAGGGCAAATATCTATCCCAGCAGAGTGCTGTCCCCTTGACATCTCAGATGCTCAGGTAAGAGCTGCCCTCTCCAAAGCAAAAAACACAGCATCAATGGGACCAGACGGTGTCCCGGGCTGCGTCCTACATGAACTCCAAGAAGAGCTAAACCCAAACATAAAACTACTGTTCAATTTCAGCCTTACTACAGGATATGTACCCAAAGAGTGGCGTACAGCAACAGTGGTCCCTCTCCACAAAGGTGGTGCCTCACCGGATCCTGGATACTATCGCCCCATAAGCCTGACTAGCTTGGTCTGCAAAACTATGGAAAGGATCATCATGGACCTCATAAATAAAGATATTGGGGATGTACAGACACTGGATCCTACCCAGTTCGGCTTTGTTAAGGGCAGATCCTGCCTCTTAAACCTGGTTGATTTCTTTGAAACAGTCACCAAGGCCATTGACGAGGGGAAGGTGGTCCACACAGCCTACCTGGACCTCGCAAAAGCCTTCGATACAATACCCCACTTGGGCATTATAGATAAGCTCACCAGCTTAAATATAAACCCCTATGTCACTAGATGGGTTGCAAACTGGCTCAAGGACAGAACCCACATGGTTAGAATTGCTGGAGCCATGTCAGACTCCAAACCAGTTACAAGTGGCGTCCCACAAGGCTCAGTCCTGGGACCTCTCTTGTTCGGAATATATTTCTCAGAGGTACAGGCCAACATGGAAGGACTGTGGCTGACCAAGTTCACAGATGACTGCAAACTGGGTGCCATAATCGACTCTCCAGCCAAAACAAGCATCCTCCAAAAGGGCCTCATAGAAACAGACAAGTGGTGCCAGAGCCATGGCCTCAAGCTAAATGCCAAAAAGTGTATAGTTATCCCCTTTGGCAAAAACAAAGTGCCCACAAATTACCACATAGGTGGTAATCCATTAAGTACAGAAGAAGTAATTAGGGACCTGGGGACCCAAAGTTGATAGCAATCTCTCATTTGACAACCACGTGGCCAAAGTGGTTAGAAAAACATTTTATATAGCCCACCTAATCATAAAGGGATTCACATCTAGATCAGGGGAGGTCATTGTGCCTCTTTACTCATCCCTCATCAGGCCCATAATTGAGTACAATGCCCCCTTTGGGATGTACCTTACCAGACACCTGCAGCAACTGGAAAGACCCCAAAAGTACCTCACCAAGAGGATCAAAGGGCTCAAACAGATGCCATATACTGCCCAGTTAAAGAAACTCCAGCTCTACTCAGTGGCATACCGCCTGCTCAGAGGCAATCTGTGCCTGACGTATAAAGCCATGTCCAACCCGGAATTAATGGACATGCTGCACCTCAGAAAATCCAAATCCCATCGAGCTACGCACTCGGGAGACTTGAACCTCAGCACTGAAATAAATAGGACATGCTGGAGGGACAGATTCATAACCCAGAGGCTCCCTTCACTCTGGAATAAAATCCCAGTCCAGGTTAGGCAGAGTCCCTCATTGACTCTCTTCAAGAGGAATCTTGATGAGTGGATGGGAGATCGTAGGTTTACCCTGGGTATCACTTCTGTGTCACTGTTAGACAGAAGCACAGTATACTAACCTCGAAAAAGGGCATAGCAAAATTAATTTAAAATGGGTGGCGAAAGCCAAACACACTCTGGCTAGGCTTATAAATGCCCTAGGGCAGATAGCCTAGTATGAACCTATGAACCTAATTACAGGCTATATCTGCCAAGCCAACATACCTATTATTTCATAAGGACAGAGTTTCTTTACGCACTAACCCCTCATTCCTACCCAAAGTTGTGTCAGAAAGTAACCTCAGTCAATCTATTGAGCTGCCCGTTTTCTTCCCAAACTTCCGAAATAAAGGGGAATATTCATTGCATATTCTGGATGTTTGTAGACAATTACGTTTCTACTTACACAGAACTTCAGGAATCAGAAAGTCAGATCAGCTGTTTATTTCTTATTCTGATATTAGAAAAGCTCTAACTGTGTCCAAAGTTACCTTGTTTAAATGGCTTTCACAATGTATATCTTTCATCTTCTAAGAACAAAACTCTCGCTACCCCTGTTAAAGGTCATTCCACCTGGTCAGTAGCTACTTCTGCAGCCTTTCAAACTAAGTCACATTTAGATAATATCTGCGCTGCAGCAATATGGGCAAAACCTCTTACCTTTATTACTCATTACAAAGTGGATTTGGCCTCTAGGAGTAGAGCATCTCTTGGTTTTATGGTTCTCAGGAATATTCTCCCATGAGCCACCCAAGAATCAGGTAGCTTGGGATGTGGTCCCATCAGTGAGAATAAAGGCAAGATTGACAACACACATAAAGAAGTTGTGTACTTACCATAACATTTTGTCCATTTTGACCTTTATTCTCACAACCCACCCGCCATAACTCCTGCCTATACTGCTGAGAGACCTAGAAGTACTAATGGGTATTACAGGACTCTATAGCCTCAGAAATAATGTTTTGGTTAATCTATGAAAACAGTTACCTCTATATGAGTTGTCAGGGGCAAACAAGATCTGAGGAAGTCAGGGAGTTGCATTATGTTTAAGGAAGAATGCTCACGAGCTTTGCTGAAGGCCTTGGGCTTTTGAAAAGGCTAAAACAGATCTGGGGGATCGGATCCGACCCATCAGTGAGAATAAAGGTTGAGATAGACAACATACATGGAACGTTATGGTAAGTACATAACTTCTTTTTAATGTAAATGCCTTGCAGATGTTCATGTAAAAAGTTGATAACATGCTTAGAGTAGAGTGAAGTATAATTTTAAAATGACAGATGTAGAGTAGTAATGCATGATACCTCACAGAATATACAGCACTATATGTTAGAACTAGAATGAAGACGAAATGCAGTATACTGGAGCATCTGTCTTTCAATGAGAGCTCACAGACAAGAAAGGTATGCCATGTGGCACACCTCTTTTAGACGGTAGCCACAGTAAAGACATTCTAGAGGCTAGTTACACATCCAAGTTCTCCGAGTCTTTATTGGTCATCTTAAAATTGATATAGATACAGGTCTGTAAACTATTTAATTCTGCTTTTAATAAAAAATTCTAGAACAGAAGTGCCATTTAGTTCTCCAGAATGTTTTCTTTTTCTCCTCCTTTTTTTTCATTAATTTTCCTTTCCCTTTTCTTTTCAGACATCTGCCACGAAATAACTGACCACTGGGCTATTTAATTGCCTTTGGGGTTTTTACCTGCCTACAAGACAAGATTCTGGGGCTGTGTCTTTTGTTCCATTATACCTAGGTACTGTAGACAAATCTTACTGTTTAAATGAACTCAAATCTTCAGTTATAGTATATATATTTTAAACTTCAGTTAAAATATTCTATGATACTCTACTTGTTAAAAAAAAATTCTGCAATGACAAAATGTGAGCCCTCACAGACTGTATAATCAAACATTTACAAGATTTTTTTTTATTTAAAAAAGAAAATGATTTTTTGCCCCTGGCACTTGGTTTATGAAGGCTTAAGCTATTATAGTCACACAGCTGAAATTAGCTTGTTTCTTGTGACAAATCATTCATTATCTTCTTCTCCATATCTACTTCCAGTTCAGGGTCACCAGGCAGCTATCCAGCTTTAATACAGACAAATTCATCTCCACACTGAAACAGTGTAACTGGAAACTGCTAAAATAACTCCTCCTAGATGAGGCCAGTCTAGAATGTAACAAAACATTCAATGACATACTAAATGCACATGCTCCACTAGGGAGGAAAAAAGTAAAACAAAATCCTGGACTATGGCTATATTATACAACCATTCAAGTGATGAAAGCTATAGATAAGGCCTGGAAAACATGGCACATCTTCAAAGGTCAAGATAACTTCCTAAAGTTTAAACAACTAAGAAATAAGTAAAAAAAAATATTAAACTAGAAACTGCCATCTATAAATACAGAAATACAGGCATTTTGGTCTCTTTTTTATTCCTTGACTTGTTAAACGCTTTTGACACTATCTCATATCACAAACTACTACAAAAGTTTTCCAACCTAGGCCTCATCTCCTTGTTCTAGTTCTACAACTATCTATCCGATCAGTATTGAAAGAATTGATATGACTGTAAGATAAAGGAATGACCTAGAATCAGTCTTTAGTTCACTTTCAGTTTCAGTTCAGTTTCCTTTATTTGTACTCATAGGTAGATTTGATTTGCAGTCCCAAAGTTAGCGTTAGTCTCAATATATATATTTAAACAAACAATTCACACTCAAACAATCCTACTAAAACATTTACCACATTTAATTTAAGACATGTACATACTCTTATTATAATCTATTAATATGAGTAATAGCTGCCAGAATAAAACAATTTTTATACCTCTTCGCTCTACATTTTGGGAACAGATACCTTCGTCCAGATGAAAGAAGCTGAAATTCAACATGTAGTGGATGCGAGTCATCCTTTAAAATTGAACCGGTTATCCTTTCCAACTGTCTGGTGTACAGAGGTAAAATGTTCAGTTGTGGCTCACCATCAGCTTACTAGACCATTTCACAATTTGATTCAACAAGTTTATATTTTATGTACCCTGCTACCAAAGAAAAAGATAAAATTGATTCAACAAAAGCACAATAAAATAGAATAATCATAGTTTTCTCAATATGAGCATGGGACAATTTTCTCAGACAGAACAATCATTGGTGCCTATTCCTGTCTTTATCTGTTAATTGCCCAGAACTGTGATGAATAAGTGCCAGTGTCTCCTGAATGGGTCAAATCTTCTTCAACCTTTTAGAATAAAGTCTGAACACACTGTAGTTTGGTGAAGAATGCTTTATTATGTACAGTAGAGATACGTGTCAATAATATTTGCATACTGTCTCCAATAACAGTGCTAATAAACTGAAACAGTCTGTAGAAATTCTGTAATATTCTGGAGTGCTGATATTCCTTTCCTCCTGAATAATATCATTTATATTCTGGAATGCTGGATATTTGACCTGACTTCTGTACTCATACTAGAGTGCCTGTACTGCAAAGACTTTCTGCATACCAGTCCAAACAAACTGACTTAACTGTGTCTGATGTATTTCCTAATAATACCAAAACCCTGCAAATCTCTACACACCTCTTTAGCCTTGGTTCCCAAGCCTTGTACGATGCAAACAAAATGTGTTTGTACTCAAATGTACTGCACTTTCTGTTCTTATCAGTATTCTTGACTGAAGGTTATTTTCACTTAGTGAAAGTGCACTCTCTGAAACTGTATGTAAACTGTGAAACCTGCTTTAATATGGCTGCATTTCTAGACTTATGCAAAGAGAATAGTGTATTTTTGTACATTTAAATGACACCTGATCTAACAATGCCTCCTGAGATATCAGAATACAGAGAGGTATCTCTTTCTGGAGTTACTTTAAAATATGAAATATAAAATGAAGACTCGGGCCTAACCTTACATTTTCAGGTCTATGCAAGGTCTAGTCTACTAACTGTATTTATATAGGATTTATTCTGTAAAAATTGTCTCTGAAATTACTGAAATGGGATTACTTCTGTAATTACTTTATAAATCTAATAATATGGTCTGCAAAGGATACTATAATCACGAGAAAGAATGTAAAATAAGTTTTATCTGGCAAATAAACTTGCAATTTTAATTTTGACCAACAGGTGCCATTTGAACATTTATGGTCTGCTTGGATTGACGTCTCTTATCTTTATGATTTAATCATAATTGGGCAATTCTTTAATGTGTTAAAACTGGTAAACACACCTTTTTACACCTATAATATATGTATCTTGAAGCATAACTGCCATATACTGTATTAAATTGTGTCTGTAAATCTTTTTCATTTCCATGTTTTGTAATAGTAGCAGTACCTTTACTAAAACCTATGCTTTCTGTATTTCAGATCTATACCTCTTCATACCATGTCAGTATCTTTTTAACTTTCTGTCTAATGTACAATAATTATTATCTAAGATGCACTGCATTCTGTAAATTAATTAACAAATAAAGCCTGACCAGTTATGCCTTGAGTATATTAAATAACTGTTACTACTTATTCTTTAGATAACTTATCTTAATAAGCCTGTTATAAATTATTCTGTCACTTTACCCTTAAAAACTAATGACCAAATAATGCAAAATAAGTCTGTTACAAATAATTCTGTCACTTTACCCTTAAAACAAATAACTAAATAATGTGGAGTGTGATGTAACTGAGTATGAATGTTATATTCTGAAATTTGACTGAAATGTACTGTACTGAACTCGTAACTGAGTATGACTATCATATTCTGAACCTTGACTGATGTTTACATTAATAGCAGTGTATAAATGTTATACTCTGGAAACTAACTAAACTAATAGTCAAAGAATAACTTTTCTACCAGTGTTACCTGAACACAGATAAAAGCATAAACTGAAACCTAGTATTGTTATACAATTTTCTGAAAACATTAAAGCATTTGCATGCTTGCTTTAACTCTAATCTGCATAAATGCAGATCTGCTGTATATACATTTTAACTTTAAAGATTTTAGATAACACTTCAGTTGTGCACCATAGATCTTGCCAAATTTAGGGCTTACTCTGCATTGCCCCAGTCACTGCTGAGGTATTGGAAGGTCCTCCCTAGAATCCATTGATATACTTAGACCTTCCAAACTTCCCCTTTTCCATCTTTTGTGGAAGGCTGGGTGGCTAATGTAATATTTTCTTGACTGTAATTTAACATGCATTCAAGAAAATCAACCTGGAAATTATTCAAATACCCAAACTGACAGTCTGTCTTTTGTAGCAATATCTGTAAAGCACAAAAAAAGCATTATATAATATTTGTAGCTTTAACAGTTATAAACTGATAGCATTGCTTATTGCCCTGACTTTATTTACATTTTTTCCTGGATGAACTAAACATATGCTGCTAATAAGCTTTTGTAAGTAAACTCATAATGTACTATAGTGAACTAGGCCAATGTTACTAATAAATACATTATTGCAAGTCTGTAACTGAACTAATAATGTACTACAGTGAAATGAAAAGGCTGTAACTTCAATATTAAATCAAATGGAAAACTCAGTGTGAATGTTTTTCCCTGTCATAACATCAAATGACACTAAAGTAGTAATCCGACACTGTATTAATATTTTAAAATTTCTTCCACCTTTATAAAATTAATCATAACTGTTGAACTTTCTGCATTTACTCTGTGACCCTCAGGTCATAATTTTAGTGTGCAAGTCTCTACCCACTATCTTAACATAGCTGTTCCTTTAACTGATGTCATTTAATTCTTTCAGTACTACTGAATGCTGCAAGGATTTCTACAATCTTTTTGGATAAATAGTAAGAAATATTACTGCATAAAACTGTCACTAATAATATTAAACTGATCTTTACCATACTGTTTTATGGCATACAGTATGTCTTTAATTCAGCTCACTGAGCTGTTCTGTAATCTGATAACTCGGTTATGTAAGTCTGTGCATCTGGTGTGCTTGGTAATCTGCAATTTCTGCATGAAATATATACAATCATAAACTGTTTACATATACACATTTATTACTAGAGTTGAACTGATCTGATCTGATTCTGAACATTACTTGACTCTCCTTTATACAAGTATAACCATGAGAGTTGAACCTGGGGCTTTAATGACATGTAATATTTATGATGCTTTCTTTTCTTGTATGATATCTGAACTTTTGACTGTACTGTCACTTTTAAAATGTAGCACTGCAAAGAGAATACTGTATTTTTGTACATTTAAATGATACCTGATCTAACAGTATCAAGCAGTTAAATGGTAGCAGGAATACTCCTCATTTCTATCTATCACAGTAGGTGATTTATATTAGGCCTATTTTTATTTAAGATACTTATAAATGACCTACACACTGCTGCCAATTATGCCACATTAATATAGTATGCAGATGACCCTGTACTCATCTGTACTGCCCCAACCTCCAAAAACTATGTGAATTAACTCAGGAATCATTCTCTGCTGTATAATTATGGATAGAAAACTCACAGCTATTGTTAGCCCCCTCCCCCAGAAAAACAAACTGCTGCTATACTATTATCCTTAAAATGGGTCTATATCAGAACATCGAAGTATTAAAACTTCGAATGTTCTGATATCGAACACTATTCAGTGAACACTAAGAATAGCAAAGCTGCAGAACAGTGAATTCTTTCCTTGGGAAAGAATTCAGTTGGCCATTTCTGTGGCTTCGCTATTCTTAGCGCTGTGGTGGAAACTTACGGGTTGGGTTCAGGTAAGTGCACGATTGTTTGTACGTTAGAGTTAGGGGCAGGTTAAGTGAGTTAGGGTTAGGGCGCGGGTTAGGCCTATGTGCGATAGTGACAGACATAAGGGTTAGGGGAGGTTTAAGTAAGTTAGGGCTAGGAAGCGGGTTAGGTGAGTGTGCGATAGTGACGGACCTTAGGGTTAAGGTTTGGGTTAAGGTAAGTGGGTAGATAGTAGTGTATGTTTAGTTTAGTGTAGCGTTAGATGTAGGAATTTAAGTGTATGTGTGTGGTTGCTGCATGTTTGATGTGCTTGTGTTGTGTGTATGTGTTTCGGAGCAGCAAATTTTTAACATGGGAAAAAATTTGCTGTTCTGAATGTTCAATATTTTCATGTTTAGATGTTTTGGGGTCAATGAAATAGCATTTGCTATTTTCATCTTTCAATAACGTGATATAAATACCCTAAAACACTATCCCAGAATAAATTCTCTTTTAATGACACCGTACTAAACTCTTGGCAGTCATAAACAATGACAATATGAAGTTTGACATTCATTTCCAAACTGTTGTCAAAAAAGTGTGTAGAAATAAGCCATACCTAACTAATATAACAGGAAAAACTATAGCAAAGACCTACCTATGCTTCCTGCTTTATGCCTTCCCACTATTCACAAACTTATAATCCAACACACAGACCATGTTAGAACAATGTTAAATAAATTAGTGAGATTTGCAATAAATATCCACTGTAGAACACATCTACATGGCTGTTAAATAAACCAGCTACAACTTCCTCAACATATTCACTATAGTTAACACCTACTAGTTTATAGTCTAATTTGTAACCCAAATAAATATCCTGCCCTCAGAGGCACATTCCAACAATATTATCCAACCAAGACCCTCCATTCAAAAGACAAGTTATTGCTTTCCCTCTCTAAATATCATAACACTGCCAGAGACTCAGTATACCGCCACTATGTTTTCAATCTCTGGAATGCCTTCCCAAGTACCCTCAAACAGCTAGAAAACTCACAAACTTTCAAAATATATTTCCAGGAACATTACAATGCAAACTGGTTATGCAGCGGCACATATCCAGACTAGTACTCTGTTCACATATATTTATGTTCATGCTGTCTTCTCTGTCCTATTTCCAACTCCATCTCTGTCATCACATGTGAAATGAACTCATCCTTTCTACTACTACCAGCCTTTGAATTCCACAAAATTGTCCAAAGCATCTTACAACAGCCCATCCATGCAATGTTATATTCCCTTTTTTCTCTGGGTAATTTTGGATCTAGAATTCAATTGTCAAATCTACATTCCCAAAAGACATAATTCTTCTCAGAACCTATAGAATGTATAAGTGTAATAATTATATGTAAACTTCACTTCTGTTAAGTACCTTCCCAACAAATACTTTTCTCTGCTTTTTGTTCTCTAACTTGTGTATCTTTTTAGGACAAATGTCTGTGTATCATAAAGTACTTTCACTATATAAAACTTTTCAAAACCACATCCAAATGAGGCAACCATCACGACAACCTGGCCAACAGAATGGCAAAGTAACCAAATTTTTTGTGAAATAAACAATTGTAAAATAAAATGGACCAGAAAGTCGAAAATGCCAAAAAAATAAACAGGAAGGTATAAAACATTCCAAGTTTACTCCCCAGAACTTAACTGCTTTCTTTCCATTATACATCACAGCTTCATTAGAACTGGGTTACATACACAGAAGTTCTTGTTAATACCCCACTTCTTAAACCAATATACTCCTTCAAACAATAGTCATCAAAACATAAATTAAATAAAATGATAAATCAAACATTATGTATACAAAATAGTAATAATAATACACAATAAAAATTCTTTTTATAAAAAAATTCTATTAATAAAGCTTCCTTATACTTTGGCTGTCCTTAAGTGCAACACTGGATCTGTAGATGTAGCATCACTAAACCCTGGGGTGATGTGGGTTTAAGTCTCAACTGCCAATGCAGTTCTCTATATTGGAGCTATGTCTCCCACATATCAACCCTAGGGTCTTTTGGTACATGTTCCAAAATAGTAAAAATCAAACTTTCTAAAATTGTTGCAAGCCAGAGAGTGTTAAACAGTGCATTATTAGTATTACATGTTTTATGTCATAATTTTATTCATAAATCCTCAGTCTTAGTACCTGTCCCTTCTTACCAATATAAGAACTTTGTCAGATGGCACATACTACAATATAAACCACTCCACTAGTCTTACAATTTCTTGACCTAGGGTAAAGAACTGATTTAAATTCATTATCCAGTGCTATAGTTTCCTTTTTCATATTATAAAAACACAGCCAACAAGCACCACATTTTCTTGTCCCACTATGTTTTGAAACTGTGGGGGTAATAGTAATTTTTTTTACTTCCAACATGCTTAATATTTTGCCTTGCCCTAAATACATACTGTGGGCCCTTATCTAAAATTTTATAAGTTTCTTCATCACTTCTCAAACTATTTCATTTTTGTAATAATATTCACAACACTTATTGCATATTTATTATAAGGTAAAACAAACTCCCTCTCAAAGTATTTTTCCATCTCTTGATCATCAGTTACTTTGTAAAATTAATCTGTATAATGACATTTAGTGTGTCATAAAGTTGACACTTCATCACTAATTTCCTTCATCATTCTCCTCCGATACCCCCTAACCAAAAACATATTTCTAGGTATTCTTTTTCAGTCTAACAGTCAACAGAAACCATCCTGAACAACCTAATTAATTGCCTCTTCATTAAAGTCCTGTTTTGTTTTAATGGATGTTGACACCTTAAATGTAAATAAGTGATCTAATGTTATCTATTTTCATTCTATCTTCAACTGATGGGTTCAGATCCGAACCTTGGATCTGACTCAGCCATTTCTGAAGTGTGTGGGAACCAAAACTTTCTTGAGCCTCTCCATTATCCATAATGTACCAACCCTAAGTTAACCCAGATCTTGTTTGCCGCTTTTCAGAAAATACATGGTTGCTGTGGCTCTTGAGCCTCATCACTTATTTTTCAGATAAGTTAAACCTTTCTCATCATATTTTCTCTTACTTATTGTTTCCTTACCCTCATAAAGTTAATATAGCTATTTTCATCTTACTTCACTGAAGTTTCCCCTGTGGCTCCTGAGCCTCATCGCTTATTTTTCATTTAAGTCAAACCTTTCTCATCATATTTTCTCTTCTTTATTGTTTCCTTACCCTCAAAAAGATAATATAGCTATTTCATCTTACTTCACTGAGTTTTTCCCTGTGGCTCTTGAGCCTCATCACTTATTTTTCAGATAATTAAACCTCTCTCATCATATTTTCTCTTCTTTATCGTTTCCTTATCCTCAAAGTTAACATAGCTATTTTCATCTTACTTCACTGAGTTTACCCGTTTCTTTTACTAGATAGAGTAATCTAATATACCATTGTTGGTATTCACTGTTCTATTACTGTTTGTTATAGTGATAATTGCACAAAATGGAAAACGGAGATGTAAAACAAACTAGTAGCCACAAATGTTCTCTAACACAGGATCCAATGAAGGCAGTCCCACAGGCTTAATAATAAGTAGTAATAAGCGTTGTTTTCTTCAAAGACTGATCAGTCCACAAAATCAGACAATGGATAGTACGAATTAATTAATTGTACAAACAAAAAACTTGAACAAAGAGATTATTTTGTCACAAAAGGATTAAGCGCTTTCATTTCCAATGCAGGAAACTTCATCAGAATAACCAGTGTATTTCTGCTCACATATTTATATAAGTCTCTATTAATCAATTGTTCAATTTACTTAAATTAATTACAATTAATTACAATTAAGAAAACTGTGGTTCAACTCATTTCTCTTAAAAGACCTCAAGTCACTGTGGTGAAAATAAATAAAGTTGTATTACACCATTTTCACCATTTGTACATAAATTAATGTGTCAAATATCCAACAAAAATCTATGTGTTGATTAATATTGATTAGTAAACTGCTGTTTAAAACTGTTTAAAAACACTGTTGCGTAAAGATCTATAGTTTTAATATAAATACTAATATAAATATATATAATTATAAATATATATATATTGATATAAATGTATAAATATAAGTGTAAATATAAATATAAGTATAAATATAAATATATAAATGTAAGTGAGGTTAAAATGAATAAATTGTACTAGTCCCATTAAAGTTAAAAAATATATATTAAATATATATGTTGAGTATGTATTAAAGATGGCAACAAATGAATGTTTGTGTTATATGTATGTAAAGTTATCATGTCCATGTAATGGACTATGAATTCTTCTTCAAACTTTTCTTTTATTATTGGTTTTAATTTTGTTGGCCCTTAACCTTAGGGCAGGTAAAATTGATACATAATCATTCATTCCTGGGGGTGTATTGGCATCCAATCATAATTACCATATCAATTCTCTATAGGTTAATTGGTTTTCCCAATCTCCCCCTCTACTATCCCTGGGTAACAATTCCAGTGCCCAAAATTTTAAATTAGCTTCCTTACATGACAATGTGTGTCTAAAAAGTGCATTTGTTTCCTTCTTTCTATTTACATCGTACATATGCTCATATATTCTTTGCCTTAAGTGTCTCTCTGTCTTCCCTAAATAATAGGCCCAACAATAAGTGCAATAAACTAAATACACTATCCCTCTAGTATAACAAGAATAATATTGCTTACTTATAAAACATAGTGGAATAGTGGGTATTGTTAGTTCACTTGTGTTTGCTACAAATATGCATTGGGAACATCTTCTGCACCAAAAGGTTCCTTTCTTTTTTGTTACATCATTCTCAGGTCTAACTTTCTCAAAAATGTTCTTAAGGTTAGGACCCTTTCTGAAACTATAGCATAAATGTCTATTGAATATCTCTAATTTGTTAGGCATACTTTTAAAGATATCTCATGTCTTATTTATAGCTATTCTTATTGTATTGGTGTTGGAATTAAATGGCATGACAAAAAAAGGGGTGCTAAATTATTTTCTTCCGTTGTGAATTTCATTATTATCCACTTCCACAACATTGTTGTTGTTTCCTATATTACTTTTATCTGTGTTCAGTAAGGGTATATACCTAGTACCCCACCCCTTGGTCACCTCTTCCTTAAGCGACACAATAACTGGTTCTGGATAACCTCTCTCCAAGAATAATTTATGTACATAATCCATTTCTTTTATAAAATCCACATATTCCGATGTCATTCTAGCCACCCTAACCATTTGTCCTTTTATAATGTTTTTCTTCTGCAACGGGGGGGGGGGGGTGGTTACTATGATAATGTACATAAGAATTAGAGAAACAAGTTTTTCTAAAAATTCTAGACACATACTTTTTATTTTTGTCATCTTTTAAAATGGTAACATCTAAGTAATGTGTCTCCTCTATGTTAAATTCATATGTAAGTTTTAGGAACGAAGTAGAATTGTTTAAATAATCCATAAATTTAGATATTTCTTGTGTACCTTTCCATACAATCAATATATCGTCCAAAAAATGAAAGTATTTTGTCATGACATTTAATTCCAGTACCATCACCGGCTTTGTGGTTTTATCATTTCCAATAATCTACAGGAGGATATAAGACAACTCCATAAAGACCTAGTTAAAATAAACAAAACACTGATAGAGTATATCAAGGCAAACAACAAAAGGCTGGAAAAACTGGAAGAAGCTTCAACAGACATTCAGATGAGATGATAAAGCTGCAAAAATCAGAGGTCTAAATTAAGAAAAGGCAGGCTGAGTATGAGACTGCTCAGGAAGAGTTGTTTAAAAATATATATAATTAGAGGACAGAGTACGTAGGGAAAACCTGAATTTTCAGCTATACCAGAGAAGCAGGAACAGACAGCATTAATTTTATGAAAGCACAAATAAGCAACTGGATGGGTATTCCATAGCGGGAACTGTTAGTTGAAAGGGCACATCATGTGCATGCTCCAAACCTGGCTATAAGAAAGCAACCTAGACCTTTAATAGTAAAGATGCAATCCTACCAGCAGAAAGAGTTGATTCTGACAAAAATGTGGCAGAAGGACAGCAGAGTGTTTGTGGAGAATGATTATTCATTGTACACCAGACAGAAGAGGAGCAAATTTATTCCACTATTTAGGGGAATTTCGAGATGTAGATATGAGATTCAAACTGCTGTACCCAGCTGTCTTTAAGGTATTCTTCCCTGAAGGGACAAAATCATTTTTGATGAAGTACATGCTAAGGAGCAGATGCTAAATTTTGTCCAACAAAATGTAAGCCGTGAAACAGAAGGAGGCTCTACTTCTTGTTCTTCTGGTAATAAAGACCACAGAGGAACTATACCTGTGAAACATTTTTAAATTTTTCAATGGACACAGGATGTCAGAGATGAGCAGTAATAAAACCAATAACTTAATATGGGATTACAATGCAATAATTATATCTGTAAAATATGACAGAACAAGAAAATCTGGAAATATTAGACTTTTTCAGGATTGTTGTTGTGGGGGACTCTTAAAGCATATGCCCCATTTCATGTCTTTAATGTTTGGAAAAGTACTTTGGGGAGAGGAACATGAGGAAAAAAGTCAACTGTAAGTAAATATTTTTTCTTAAATAATACTGATTTTGTGGCATATTGTTTTCTTTACATGCTATAAAAGTTTTTTTCGGTTATTTGTAAGTGTAATGGGGATTGTAAACAGGTACTGTTTTTTGTGTTGTTGTTCTTTTCTTTCTTCTTGTTCAGTTTTAAGAAATGTAGCCACTGCAGTATAAAAAAATCCTGGTTAAAAAGCATGATAAAAGAAAAATTAATGTGCTTTTTCTCATTCTTGCATGGGGGAATGACTGGATTAAAGACATTAGATGGATTTAGTAATAAGTTTTAAGAGAGAGCAAGTAAATGAATAAGAACATTGAATATTATGAGGCTTTTTTCTAGCAAATATATGTATGCTCGGTAACAATTCTGTAGCTGGCCTCCATGTTTCCATGGAAATAATCTGATAAAGATAACTGGCTATAGTCTGGTGGAGACTTATTGGTGGGGGAAAAAAGAAAAGAGAAACTGGCTAGGAGATAATGTTCTCTGAAGTCATTCAGGGGTTTTCCCACGGTAGATAATGTTCTCTGAAACCATTCAGGGGCTTTTCCAAGGTAGTTAATGTTCTCTGAAAACATTCATGGGTTTTCCCAGCTGGGAGAACTATAAAGATAAGACATAGCCAATCAGCACTTAGGAGAAGCATAGACTGCACAATGCGTCATAACATAGATAACCTTTCTTTTAGGTTAACTCAAGTTTGTAAGTGTGGCTGTCAGTTTGGGACATTTGTTCCTATTAGGAGGGTAAAACTTAAATATTTGAAGGTGTACATAGTTTTGTGAGCTATTAGGGGGTATTGGGGGTGTTTGCTTTTTTCTTTGAGACCTTTCAATAAAACAAAAAGTTTTATAAGATGTGACACAGCCTCAAATGGATATGACAAGAAACAACTGTATAAAAGTTCAACCTGCCAGACAGTGTATACATGTAACACAAAAGCTGGAACCAGACATTTAGGAAAAAAGGTTTTATATATAAAAGGTGGGAATAATGACTTTTTAATACAATGATGCTTAATTTAATGTCTTTAAATGTAAATGGCATCAGAAATAGATTTTTGAAGAAATTTATGAATATATTTGGCATGGAAGATGTGAATTCAGTAAAAAGAGTTCAGAGTTAATTTACATATTATCCCCCAAGCTATAAAAACTGGGCTAGACTAGACATAATATACATTCCACAGGAATATGTGCATTTAATTGAAAGTCGTGATACTCACCCAATAACTATTTCAGATAATGTGCCAATAATAGCTCAAATAAAAGCACAGAGTAATGAAATGAAAACGAGACATTGGTGCTTTCCTACCTATCTGTTGAAAAGAGAGGAATTTAAGGAATGGGTAGTGGAGAGTATTCAGGAACTATTAGAGAGGATAGAAATTTCTTCTGAAAATATAGCTAGAGAGTGGGACAAAATTAAGAGGAGTTTAAAATAGGGTGAAAATAAAAGAATGGGAGCTATGGTGAAGAAGTAACAATAATTATTTAGAGAGACTGACAAATGTTAAAGTATTGCAAAATAGGAGGAATCTCACAGAACAAGAACAGGATTCAACTGTAGAATGCTTAGCAGAAAATACTGGATTACCTTGATAATATGCACAAGCTTAGAAAGACTGCTGTTAAGCAACTGTTTTTATAATAACACTACAGCACAAAAACTTTTAGCATGAAGACTCAGGCAACAGAAATTAGAAGGGCTGTTGACAAACTTAGGGAGCCTATAACAAGGGAGGAAACAAGAGATCCTATAGAGGTATTAGAAATACTTTGGAAAGTCTATAAGAGTCTCTATAAAGCAGAGAAATGTGAAAAATCAAGAAAAGATACAAATGGAAATGGTTATGGAAGAATTAAGGTTAGACGTAGATGACTCTCAATTACTAATGGTTAGGATAGGATGAGATGAGATAAAAATGGCAATATATAACCAATCTACAGAAAAGTCCCCAGGAATAGATGGTATTCCTGGAATAGATGGTATTCCTGTGGAGGTTTGTAAGCTAGGAGGAAAAAAACTAATAAATATCTGAAGGTTTTGTTTAACAATATCTTATGAGGAGAAGTATTCATGTATATAATGGCTAAAAGAATGGCAAAAGTATTGCCAAAACTGATAGATATGGATCAGTGTGGTTTTGTGGAGGGGATGCAAACATTTGACAACATTAACAGAACACTGATGATCCAGAGGGAGGCAGAATGTAAGAAAATACCATTGTTGTTGGTGGGTCTTAATGCAGAGAAAGCATTTGACAGAGTAAGCTGGGACTTTATGAGCAGGGCAATGGAAGCATTTGCATTTCCTGAAAAAAAATATAAACTTGATTAGGAGGATATATGAGGGATTGGAGGTGAAAATTAAAGTAGGTGGAGTCCACTCTGATAATTTCTGCTTGAGCAGAGGAACCAGGCAGGGGTGTCCTATTTCCCCTTTGTTATTTGCATTATATTTAGAACCACTGGCAAAGAAAATAAGGGACTCAGAAATTCAAGGATATAATTGGTATGGTAGTCAAGAAAAGCAGCTTGATTTGCAGATGATATTATATTATACGTGACAAAACCAGAAAAAGACATTACATAGTTGTGGAACATTTTGAGACAGTTTCATATCTTTTCAGCATACAAAATTAATGAAGTTAAAACAAAAGCAATAGCGGTAAATTATGTACCCACACATGAACTGATTCAGGAATACCCATATTTATGTGGGAATAGACTAAACAAAATATAATACAAAAACTGAGAAAATAGAAGCTTTGTTATATGACTATGGATAATAAGATACAAGCAGGTAAAATGTTTTAGTCCCTTTAGTCTTATACACAGGTCAGGCATATTTTTATCAGCAGGGGAAAAATTGTAGGTAACAATTAATAAAGTGCTGAAAGTCTTTATCTGTCAGGGGAAGACAACAAGAGTCAAGTGGGTAAGCCGATTCTTCCAGTATAACAGGGCAGAGTGGGATTTACCAATTTGAAGGGATATTTCAGAGCTACACAGCTAGGACTCCTACACATAGTACAAGCAGAAAAATATAATTTAAAGTAGAAAGGGATGATGATGAAACAGGAAGGAAGCTCAATAAACAAGGAGGGACTAGGGTTTTGGATGCAGACCTTTAAGGAGAATAACAAAAATCATACAGATTATATCCATAAAGTAGCAGAAAGTATTCTAAGAACTAAACCAACATGGGAATGGAGAAAGAAGATTCTGCCAATAGGGATGACTGCAATTAGGGATACAGACAATAGGCAAGAGGGGGCTGGAATTTATTGGAGAGAACTGGCAAATGAACCAAGGTATTTTGGGCAAATAACCAGAGAAGGAAAAATGATAGAATGAGAAGACTACAAGAATTTATTTGGACTGCAGGGTAGAGCTTGCCTTTCCTATCAGGGATTGATATCAGAGTATAAGCAAAGATAAATAAATAGGGGGGCTCTAAACAAAAGACCAGCACTGGTAGAGTTTATAATATAATCTATAACAGAAGCTGCCATTAAAAAAGTAATAATTAGTAGAGCATATAAAATATTGCATAATAACTATAAGAATCAATCATAGGAAGTTAGAAAAGATTGGGAAGAGAGATTAGATAAGCAATTCACAAATAAACAATGGGAAGATGTATGTATATCTCCCAGATATGCAACAAATTCTAGATGACTTAGGATTTTTGCCTGGAAATGTTTACATAGATATTTTTATACCCCAAGCAGACACCAGAGAATTTTTCCTCAGGCAGACAGCAAATGTTGGAGGTGTGAAGGGAAAGAAAGAGGTAATTGGGAACATATTTTCTGGGGGTGCGGTGAGTTGGGGGACTTTAGGGATTCCCTGTGGGATGCACTGTCTGAGATGCTGGGTGGGCAGATTGGTCTGATGACGGAGATGATTTTTCTGAGCTATGATATGGAATCAGAATTGTCTAGACATGATACGGCCTTGCTGTGTCTAGTAATAGTTGCTGCCAAAAGAGCAATTACTAGAAAATGTAATTCAAAATCTAAACCAACTATACTGGAAGTAGTGAATACAGTAACAGAGATAAAACAACTGGAACCAAGATCTTTAGAAAAGGGTAGGAACAAACTACATAAGAAAAAAAATGGGAATGGTGGGAAGAATATATATGTGGGAGGAATAAGGTTTGAAAGGTGGCAGGACTTAAGTTTGCTATGTAATGTTTGAGTGAGAAAGATTGGGTAGATTATAAGTGATGTATACTGTTTGCAACTGGGAGTGTGTCGGTATGATTTGTGATGTAAAATGCTTCCCACTAGGATTATGTCAGTGTGGTTTGTTTTCATTTATATAAATGCATGATTGCCTATGTAATAAGTGATGGTTTAATAAAGATATGCCTTGTTTTAAACAAAGGCAGGAACTGAATAATTTATGTAATATTGCTTAGGTTATATGATATATAGCAATGTATCTGACGTATAATGTTTGTTATTTTAATATAGTTGTATTACTTTTATATGAATGTAAATGATCCTGGGTCACAAGTTATAATTCAATAAAGATGTTTGAAAAAAAAAAAGTTGTTGCTTCTCTTCCTCTTAAAATACTGATCTGATGTTGCCAATTTTCATTCTATCCTCAAAATTGTGGGTTCAGATCCGATCTTCGGATCTAACTTAGCCATTGCAATAGCTCATGGCAACCAAAAAGCTCTCCAGTTCTTCCCATACCCATAATGCATCCTTCTAAGTTACCTCACATCTCGTTTGCCACTTTGAGAAGATGTGGTTCTCCAAATTGCTCTCGGGCAGATAAGTGATTTTTTTCAAGATTTTTTCTGAGATTTTTAGCTTCTAAACTTTCCATAAATAGTTTAATATATTTTCTATCCCTACCTTAGCAACAGCTTAATTTAATAGTTTAAATATCTTTCTCCCTTCTTCTTGTATGAAAGTACCTTACAATACTATTTTTAGTATCTTCTTTTTCTTCTCCACTGCTTTAGTGTAACTCTGTTTAGCATTGTTAGTATTTTTTCTCTAGTTTCAATTTTTCTTCTTCCTTAAAAAATGTAATAGTAGAATAATTCTTTCTATCCTTGTACTCTATGTTTTTAGAGTTTTATAATAGCAGATAAAGATAAGCTGTCTGGCTTCAAAACGTGTGAAAAAATACAGTCACAAAATTCCTGTCAGTGACTTGAATACTTTGTGTGTGTATTGCCTCAGTCCCCTTCATCTGCAGGATGACTGTGCTATTTGCTATGCATTCAACCACAGAGCCTTGGTTGAATGCAAAAACAAGCTTATATTGAAAGGTATGTTGTCTTCCTCCTTTGGCGAGGCAATTTCTGGAGCTACACCAAAAGAAAAAGAGAAAACAAAATAAAATGGTAAACTATCTAGCCCTGCTTCTTCCTCATCCTCTAAGGTTTCAGACAAAGGAAGAAAAAGACCTATTTCAGAGCCAACTTCTCCATCACATCCTACTGCAAAAAAAGTTTAAGATATCAGATCTGACAACTTCAACAGATCCAAAGGAAAAAAGTCCCAAACTATAAATCTGACTGTTTCAGATCTGTCCCAACCAACTATGAAGGACTCTTCAGATCAGATATACCTCCCTGGGACTCGGTATTCACCTTCCTTTGACCCAGTCCCTTTGAGGGTTCCATCTTCCTTCCTGGAGAGACCTAAATCTCCATTGATCATGTCTACTCGCTCTTCCATGAGTCTCACCATAGAAGACATGTAGAGACTTGTGAAAAAGATTCAATGGGAGCAGGGTATGTCAGGGGCTCCTACCCCCTTGTGTCAGGAGTTACATGCATCAGCTACCCCTCCACTTCTTCCTCTGATCTGCAACCTTCATCCTTGACAACTCTGTGCATGGGTTCTCACTTGGATCTCCCTGAGGGACAGTGGGTACCAAAAACCACAGACTTCCCAACAGGGTTACTGCACCTTTTCTAATACCTGTCTGGAACATCCCACACAGGAGGTCCCTAAGAAGAATACATGTAAGATGAAACACCTGGACTCCACTGAGGTATCCATCACTGAAGACACAGAGTTTGATGAGGGTGAAAGAACCCCAGAGTCACCTCATGGTGATGTCTCCTTTGGAGATGTCTTAGAAATCCTAAAACAGAGAAGTGGCTGGAAGTTCATCAGTTATTCATCTGAGGAGTTTGTGTATCTGGTAGCATTTGGTGATGTCCATCTACCTCCTGGGTGACCCCACCCACAAATGATCTCACTGAGTTGATCTCAAGGTGAGCATGGAATGCCCCAGATACCATTGAACCTATTCCCTGGAAACCAGACAAAATTATTACAGTCCCAGAGGACAAACAATTCTGGATGAAAGGTGTACTGGTAGATGCCATGGTTGTGGCAACAGCCACCAGAAAAGAACTTGTCAAAAAATTATTCTATCCATTCTCCTAACAAGGAGTCCAGGACAATGGATAGGCTTGGGAAGCATGGTTATGCATCAGCGACCTTCACTCTAAGGTCCCTGAATTACCTTTCCCATTTTATGAGTTTGCAAAGAGATTTGATCAATGATCTATCAAATGCCCTTTCAGGAACCATGTCTGATGAAGTACAAGCCTCAGTTGCTTCTCAGCTGTCCACCCTACAATCCATATCTAACTCTTCCATGAAGATCATCTCCCATGTAGCCAAAGGAATGAGTAGAGTTGTGGCTTCAGGTGTAATCATAAGGAGACATGCCTGGATGTGCTTATGTGACTTTGCAGAGCCCTTCAAGTCTTTGTGCATTAATGCTCCCTTTGACAGCAGTTCTTTGTTCGGCCTTAAAGTAAAAGATACATTGTCCAGGTGTGAGAAAGATGGGAAGACCCTATTTGCCATGGGTGTATGTTTTTCCACTCCTCAGAGACCTTTCTTTGGGAACCAAAGAAGCAGTGAAAAGATGTGGTTCAAGAAATCACAAGGGCCTTTTCAGCACACAGGTGGAAGTAGTCCCCCTAGAGGCAGTGGGAGGACCTCTAATGGAAGACACTGCCTTCACGGTAGAGGAGGCCCACAAAAATCAAGGGTCCAGATATACTTTCTTTGGTAGGCCCTTCCAGTGCTCCTGAATGGAGGCCCGATTGCCTTAATCTGGAGGCAATCGGAGGTCAATTGTCCCTGCACCAGAGTGCCTGTCTAGAAATAACATCTGATACATGAGTACAGAGGATTATTTTCAGAGGATACTTTATACCCTTTTCCCTCCCTCCTCCCCAAAACAAAAAGATCCCGGATATTCCACCCAGTCAGGGGAATCAGGCAGCCATTCAAGTTCAAAGACTGCTAGAAAAAAGACTCATCCGAGAAGTCCACCCAGACCAGAATCAGGAACTTACTCAAGGTTCTTTTTAGTACCAAAAAAGACAGGAGACTGGAGACTGATTTTGGATCTCAGCAAATTAAACAAATCAGTTTGATGCAGCAAGTTCCAGATGGTCATGGTTCAGTCCATTCTTCCATTCTTGGAAAAGGATGACTGGATGTGCTCTACAGACCTTTTGAATGCGTAATACCACATAACGATAGACAAATGATCCAGAAGGCACTTACACTTCCATCTGGGAGCCAGTCATTATCATTTTAGAGCACTGCCCTTTGGTATCACCACAGCCCCCAGAGTGTTCACCAAGTGCATGGCAGTGGTAGCAGCTCATCTCAGACTGCAAGTATTCCAGGTGTTTCCATACTTAGACGGCTAGCTCATATCCTGCCTGACCAGGCATCTATTTCTAGAAGCAAGAGACAATGTTATCCAAATGTGTTCCAATCTGGGAATAACTTTAAATTACAAAAAGTCATTACTATAACCCACTCAATGTTTAGAATTCATAGGGGCAAATCTAAACACAAGCAAAACAATAGCTTCTCTTCCACCTATGAGACTAGAAACTATCAGATCACACTATTGTAGAAGAAGCTGCTCCATCAGGAAGATTATTGGCAATACAAATGATTCTGCAAATCTGGTTCTTCAGGCTCTAGGGTCTGTGATGGCAGCAATAACACTTGTTCCCCTGGTGAGGTTACACATGAAATTTTGCAGTGGCTTCTTGCAGCACAATGGTCCGTTCTCCACCAACCAGTGTTGGCCCAGAAAAGAATCACCAACATTTGCAAGAGAGATCTATTATGGTGGCCTCAATCCGATCAAATTCTACAAGGTTATCCATTCACCTCCCACAACCAATGACCACAGTGACCATGGATGCTTCCCAGGTAGGATAGGGAGGGCATTTTCTGGGAAATACAGCCCAAGGGACCTGGTCCCCCGAGGAGGCAGGTTTGCATATCAATGTCCTAGAGATGACAGCAGTACTACTAGTGTTGTAGGCTTTCCAGAATGCTCACCCCTTTTGTACAATTGCAGTTCAAACAGACAAAAATGTCAGTAGTCTGTTACATCAATAAACAAGGAGGAACCAAATCTTATCCATTGTGTTGAAAAGCACTCAGGGTGTGGCAATTGGTGATCTCATCCAACTGCTTTCTCACTGCAATGCACATTTTGGGGAAATCCAATGTGATAGCAGGCAAACTGAGCAGAAGCATTCTTATGCCTCATGAGTGGTCCCTCCATCAGATAGCGGCAGAAAGGATATTCCACAAGTGGGGCCAGCCTTGCTGCAGTCTTTTTGCCTCAAGTGCTGCAGCTATTTTACCTGAACCCTCCATGAGGGGAATTCCCGAGGGATGGTCTTCTTCACGACTGGCCCTCCAGTCTCTTATATGCCTTTCCTCCAACCCAGATAATCCTCAAATTTCTACAAAAAGCAATCAAGTTGAAGAAAAAAGTAATCCTCATTGCACCGCACTGACCTTGACAGATTTGGTTTCCTTCCTTTGGCCTCATTTACTCACACAGCTGTGGGTTCCGGATCCAAGCCTGGACCTCCTGTCTCACCCGACAGGCATGATTCACCCAGACATTCCAAACCCCAAATCGACTGCTTGGCCTCTTCAATTCCATTAATAACCAGACAACCCATTCTCACTTCTCCAGTCCATCACATTCTCTTATCCTCTCATGAACCATCTACATGTAAACTATACTCTAGTAAATAGGAGAGATTTGTTTTCTGGGCACAGTAGCAGAATGACCTGGATGCATTCTCAGCTCTGATTCTTAGACTCCTTGAGTTATACTGGCCCAATTGTTTAATGATGGAGCAGCTTCTTCTACAATAATAGTACAACTAGCTGCAATTTCCAATTTTCACATTAGAGATCAAGGATCTTCAATTGCTTCACACAAACTCTTTAAAGCATTTCTGAAGGGAACACTTTTGCTTAAATCCCCTAATAAAGACCCTACTCCTCCTTGGGACCTGAATTTGGTGCCGCAAGAAATTATATAGTCCCCCTTTGAACCAGCAGCTACACGTGATCCCAAGTTCCTCTCTTGGAAAACTGTATTTCTGGTAGCCATAACTTCTGCAAGAATTTCAGAGATTAAAGCCTTGTCATCTCAACCACAATATTTGATCTTTCATAAAGACAGAGTTTTGTTATGTACTAATCTATCTTTTTTGCCTAAAATAGTCTCAGAAAATAATATCAATCAATCCATTAATTTACCAATGTTCTTTCCAAAGTTTTCAAATAAAGGTGAATGCCTGTTACATTTATTAGATGTTCACAAGCAATTATGTTTTTACCTTCATAGAACAAAAAGTATAAGAAAATCTGACCAACTTTCTGTCTCCTTCTCAGAAGTAAAACTGGAAAATCCAGTGACCAAAGTGACATTAGCTAGATGGATCACAATTTGCATTTCTTACATTTACAAGAAAACAGGTCTGAAATTATCTCAACCTTTGCAAGTTCATTCAACCAGAGCCATGGTGGCTTCATCAGTATTTCATTCCAGAGCGTCCATGGATGATATATGTGCAGATGTTACTTGGGCTATCCCCATACCTTTATCACTCATTACAAATTGGATTTGGTATCTAGGGCAAGGGCTTCATTTGGTACTATGGTACTGAGGAACATCCATGAATCCACTAAGGGTATAAGGTAGCTGGAGATTCTGTCCCACAGGTTTGAGTACAGAATGAAAATTGACATCAGATAAAGAAGTTGTGTACTTTCAATTACATTCTGTGTTGTCCATTTTCATTCTTCCTCAAACAACCCACCCTCCATCCCTGACTTTGCTACTCCTGTAAGAGTGAGCGGTCCTAAATTATTTCCCCATACTAATCTCGAGAATAAGTCTCACTTTCTGTTGGTATACTCAATGATATATATATATATATATATATATATATATATATATATATAGATTCACTTCTGAATGTCGAATTACCAAAACCTCAAATTTCTTATGATAGAGACCATATGATTGAAGTTTCAGAATCTTGACATTCTGAAATAAATCCAAAAAAAAAAAACAAACTTTCTCAACATTTATGCAGAGGGCAAGCCCCCCTGCACCCCCACACCTTAAATATACCAACTTTGAGATCCCACTACAGTGAGGAAAAGGAAAATCTTCTGTTCCATGCTGTATGCAGATCTCCATTCAGAATTTTGAAGTTCTAAAACTTCGATCATATTGTCTCGACCATATGGAATTCAAGGTTTTAGGAATTCGAAATTCTGAAGGGACCCCATATATACACATACAAAATTCCAATAAAAATAGATTGGCAGTTAAAGAAATGCAGCAGAGTAAAGCAATAAATAGTAGATAACAAATTGCAGCAGTCACCAGGCCATTCAGCATAAAATCACTTTATTTAAAATAATAATACAAGTAGGGTGAGAGGAGCTCTTTTGGGCTCCTCCAAGCCCTTCTTCAGATCTGCTATTAAAAATTTATTTCACATATTTATTGTAAATTTCCAACAAATCAAATATCTCTTTCAAAACACACCCTTCCCAGTGACAAATCAGATCTTTTTACTTAATCTACTCCCCTTAAAGGTAGGTTTTTGCATCAAATTAGCATTCGGTCCCGGAACTTTGTATGCTTCTAGTAATGCCTTCCAATTCATTTCACATTGCTCAGTTCATAGTGTAATATTACCACCTTGAACATTTTATTGAATTACTTGTAATACCTTGAAATAGAAATGATGATCTGGAGTATCAACAATGTGTTTATTGAGTGGAATTTTCTGATCTTTTAATTTAATATCACTGACATGTTTGTGTATTCACTCCCTTAGCTGACTGTCCATTTTACCCAAATAAAAACATGAAGCACAAGTAGCAATGTAGATCACGTTTGGTACTGCAATCCATATATTCACTGCAGTAATATCGAGTGCCAAAACTGGATGTGTGACTTCATTTTTACTGATGATGTATTTATAGCAAAAACAAACTCTGCAGGGAATTGTACCAAAGCTGTCTGATTTGGATGTATTACATCTATCCTTAGGCTGACATAAAAGTTGCTTCAAATTTTTGCTTCTTCTGAACCCAAAATGTGATTATTCGCCAACTATGTCCTTCAAGATAGTATTGAGTGTCAAACGTTTCCAAATATTTCTGACAATATCACATACATCTGTGGTGTTGCTAGCATACATGAGGATGAGCCTGTTTTGTTTCTTATCATTCATTGATCTCTTATCCAAGTCCATTGTTGTATAATTTCTTCTATTGGGGGGGGTAAGGTATCTCCAAAATGACGATAATATGCTTGCACCATGGTATTCCTAATGGCATTTATTTTAGACATTTCTTTATCCAGCTCATGTTTTTTGTATCCTTTCTTTCTGAATTCATTATTTAGTTGATTCAAAGCCAAAGAAAACTCTTCATCTCTCATAGATAGCCTTGACAATCTACACATATGATTATCAATAACATTGGAATAAATAAATTGGGGTGCATATTATTTCTATTCAGTATGCTATTCTTTCTACATGCCTTCCTGTTGTGCTCTGTATTGATGTTCCCTTCATTATCTTTATATAGTCTTACATCCAAAAAGTCAATAACTGTGGATGAATAGTACAACATAAATTTCAAAATGTCTGTAGTTGTTTCTAAATAAGTAATAAATTTGAGACATTACAATGCATAGTCCCATATAAAATAAATGTCATCCACAAATCTATAGTTTTTCAGTGCCAACAGATGTGGATTGGTATGAAGAAACACATGTGAAGCTTCCCAGTCAGCCAATACCAAATCAGTATAGCTATTGGCACAGAGTGTGCCCATGGCAACACTCCATCACTGCCAACAGATATTTTTATCAAAAACAAAGATGTTTTACAACACTATTTCTAAAAGATGACAAATTAAATCGATCTTTGCACAATCAAAATCAGTGTTGTTCTCCATAAAGTGCTTTAAAAACATTAAACCATCTCTATTGGGTATTACCGTAAAGAGACTATGCACATCAAGTGTAAACATAAGATATTGTGTGGTAGTTTGCTTCTTATTCATGTAATCCAAAAGTGCTTCCAAAAATGTCTTGTATCTTTAACTCTCTTAGTTGTTCAATCATTGGTTTAAGTTGATGTTCAATATAAATTGATAATGGCTCAGTTAGTCATCCATTCCCTGAGGCAATAGGTCATAAGGGAGGATTTTTATGATCTTTGTGTACAGAAGGAATGGTGGGAGCATCTACTGAAAAATACTCATACAAGTCTTTTGATATCTTGTTGGTACCAATGTAATCTGATTCATTCATTAACACTATACCTCCCCTTTATCAGCTGGACTGACAACAATGTCTTTGTTCCCTTTTAAACAATGCAAAGCCTCTCTTTCTTCCTTGCTTAAGTTATGAAAGTGTTGCCTTGGTTTACACAACTGTTGTGAAATCTCTAATTCACAAGCTTGTACAAAGGTGTTTAGAACAGCTGTATTCTGTGGTATGCATGTACTTGGCATTTGCAATAGATTTGAAACACTTAAGTTATCATGCTGGTGCAAGTTAAGTCAAAGTCAGAGAGGTTAACCATTAATCTATTTCTTTCTCCCACTACATATCAAGATAAAAACAGTAATGGGGACCTCCAAGATGGCTGAACACTGAGTGACAGCTTGTTTCTAGCTCTCCCAGTGTGAGAACAGAAACTCTGCAGAGGCCAGTAGACTTGTGTTTATGGGTAAATTTCAGTAGCTGGTAAGTAAGTGCAGTACCTGGCTGCAAGGAATAAAGAAATACAGAAGACCTGGAAAAAAATCAACTACAAAAAGTGAGGAAAAAAACACGGACTGGGGAATGTTCTGCAGCTGTTCAGTAAAAAGTAATGTAACCTTCAGACATGACTTCCAATAGGATACAGCTGCATACAGACCTGGCTAACTAAACAAAACATGATGGAGTGTATCAACACAAGCAACAAAAGGCTGGAAAAATGGAAGATTATTTAAACAGATATTCAGATGAGATGATAAAGCTGCAAAAATCAGAGGCTGAAATGCAGAAAAGGCTGGCTGAACATAAGACTGCTCAGGAAGAGATGTTTCAAAAAAAAATAATAGAATTAGAGGATAGAGCACATAGAGAAAAACTGAGATTTTCAGCTATACCAGAGAAGCTGGAAGGAATAGACTGCATTAATTTTATGAAAGCACAAATAAGCAGCTGGATTAGTATTCCACAGCAGGAGTTGTTAGTTGAAAGGGCACAGGGTGTGTATGCTCCAAACCTAACTATAAGGGAGCAACCTAGACCTTTAATAGTAAAGATGCAATCCTACCAGCAGAAGGAGTTGATTCTGACAAAACTGTGGCAGAAGGAAAGAAAACTAAAAGTGGGAGACAGCAGAGTACTTGTGGAGAATGATTACTCACTGTACACCAGGCAGAAGAGGAGTAAATTCATTCCACTATTAAGGGAATGTCAAGACACGGGTGTGAAATTCAAACTGTTGTATCCATCTGTCTTTAAAGTATTCTTCCCAGGAGGAACAAAATCATTATTTGATGAGGTGCATGCTAAGAAGGAAATACAAATGTTTGTCCAACAAAAAGTGAGCTATGAAACAGAAGGAGACTCTGCTTCCTGTTCTTCTGGGAAGAAAGATCACAGAGAGACTGTACCTGTGAAACTTTATCTAGTATTTCAATGGAAAATGCTGGAGAGAAGGAAAGGACCATGACAGTTGACTAGAAGAATCAAGAGTACATTGAAAATGAAGCAGAGACAGGATTTGGGCAATGAAGAAGAACAGTAATAAAATTAGTAACTCAATGTGGGATTACAATGCAATAATTATATTTGTGAAATATGACAGAAGAAGAAAATCTGGAAATACTGGAATTTTTCAAAATTTATTGGATTTGTGGGGGACTCTAAAGTATATGCCCTACTTCTTCTCATTAATGTTCAGAAAAATACTTTGAGTAGGGGAAGAAAGGGGAGAAAGCCAACTGTAAGTAAAGAAAACATTTTCTTTTCATAATAGTACTGTATTTGTGGTGCATGGTTTGCTTTGCATGCTATTTTAAAGTGTAATGGAGATTGTAAACAGGTGCTTCTGTTTTTCTTTTTCTCCCCTCTTCCCTCTTTCTTCTTGTACAGTTTGAAAAATATAGCTAATGCAATGTAAAAAAAGCCTGGTTAAAAAGGTGACAAAATTTAAATTAAGGTGCTTTTTTCATTTTTGCATTGTGAAATGACTGTATTGAGGACTTCAGATTGATTAATTTTAAAAGCAAGTAAATGAAAAAGAATATTGAATATTATGAGGCTTTTTCTAGCAAATGTCTGCATACTTAGTAGCAATTCTGATCTGATAAAGAGAAACTGGAGACAGTCTGGTGAAAGGGGATTGGCAGAGGGAAAAAGAGAAAAGAAAATAAATTGGCTAGGACATAATGTTCTCTAAAAGCAATCAGGGGTTTTCTGAGCTGGGAGGGCTTTAAAGATAAGTCAAAAGCAATTAGACTTGAAGTAAAGTTTTCTCAGTTTTTATGAAATGCAATGAGGATACTAAAATACACAAGTGATTTCATTTTTTTTTTCTTTTTCCCCTTTTCTCTTTTTCTTTGTTCAGTTTTAGGAAACATAGGTACTGCAATGTAAAAAATGGGGAGAGAGGAAAGGTCTGGTTAAGAGAATATAACAAAAGAAAAATCAGTGTGCTTTTTCCTATGCTTTCATAGGGAGATGACTGGGTTAAGACCCTAGGCATTATCCAATAACAAGTTTATTAGAAAGCATGTAAATGACAAAAATATTGAGTATTATAAGGCTTTTTTTCTGGTAAACAATGTACCCTTAGCAGTTTTGTGTTGGATTTGCATGTCACTAGAAGGCAATTTTATCAAGAGAAATGGCTTGGAGAAAGTGCTTACTGAAAGCAAAGTGTTTTCTCAGCTGGTAGAGCTATAAATATAGATAAAATCAAATAACACTTACTAATATGACAGGCTGTACCATGCATCTCAGCATGACTAACCTTTGTTTTGGTTAACTCTAGCCTGCCTGTGTGACTATCAGCTTAGAACTTTTGTTCCTATTAGGAAACAAAACTTCAATATTTGAAAATATACATAGTTGTGTGTGTTATTATTAAGTTAATAGGTTTTAGGGGAGTTTTTTTTGGGGGGGGGGGGTGTTTGTTCTGTTTGAGAGCTTTCCAAAAAAAAAAAAGTTATTTAAGATATGGCATAGGCTCAAATGGATATGACACAAAACAACTGTATAAAAGACCAACCTGCCAAATAGTATATGCTTGTAACATAAAAGTTGGAACAAGACAGTTAATAAAAAAAGTTATACATTAAAGGTGGGAATAATAACTATATAAGAAAATAATGCTTTCTGTAGAAATGTCTTTCAGTCTGAATTGTCTTACAGATGAATATAAAAACGAAAGAGTAGTGAACTATATTTAAAAATGTAGCGTGCCAATAGCTATGCTACAGGAGACACAGCTGAAAATAACTACACATATGAATTTGATAAAGGTTTTCAGGATGGTTATTCAGCAGAATATCTGGGAAAAGGTAAAGAGGAGTACTTATATTAATTGCAAGAGAAGCTCCAATATTGCTAGAAAAGGAAAAAAGGTAATAATGGAAGATATATAGTACTATGGGGCTACTGGCAAAGGAGGAGGATTATACTGACATGCATTTACATTCCACCTAAAACTGCTATAATGGAGCTTAAGAAAATTCTGGGAGAAATAATCCACTTTCAGCAAGGAATACTACTTGTAGGTGGAGACTGGAATTTGGTTTGCAACAGTGAAGATGTGTTGGGGGCTAGAAGGGAAAATATAATAAAGGAGAGTAGATTTTTGAAGAATTGTATGAAAATGTTTGGTACGGAAGATGTGAATTCAGCAGTAAGAGTTCGTAGTGAATTTACATATTATTCTCCAAGACATAAAAACTGGGCTAGGCCAGATAGAATTTATATCTCACAGGAACATGTGCATTTAATTGAAGGTCTTGAAATGCACCCAATAACTATTTCAGATCTTGCACCAATAATAAAAATGCAAGGTAATGAAATAAAAATGAGACACTGGTGCTTTCCAACCTATCGACTGAAAAGAGGGAAATATAAGGAATGGGTTTTGGAATTAATTCAGGACCTACTAGAGAAGACAGAAATTTCTTCTGAAAATATAGCTAGGGAGTAGGATACAATTAAAGTGGAGGTTAAAACTATTGTGGAAATTAAGAAAAGGGAGATGTGGCATAGAAGTAACAAGAAATATTTAGAGGGGCTGACAAATGTTAAAGTGTTGCAAAACAGGGGGAATCTCTCAGAACAAGAGGAGGAGCAACTGCAAAATGCTAAACAGAAAATAAGGCATTACCTCGATAATATGCGCAAGTTTAAAAAGATTGCTGTTAAGCAACTATTTTTTGATGATAATTCTAGAGCACAAAAACTTTTAGCCAAACGACTCAGGCAACAGAAAGTGGAAAAGGCTGTCATCAACCTTAGGGAGTCTATAACTAGGAAGATAACAATAGATCCTATAGAAGTATTAGAAATATTTTGAAAATGTTATGAAAGTTTGTATAAAGCAGAGAAATATTGAAATCAAGAAAAGGTACAAATGGAAATATGCCAAGTTTATAGGTAGATGAGGCTCAATTGCTAACTGGATAGGAAGAGATGAGATAAAAATGGCTATGTGTAACCAATCTACAGGAAAGTCCCCAGGAATAGATGGTATTCCTTTGGAAGCTAGGAGGGAAAAAATGATAAAGATCTGGAAGGTTTTGTTATTTTAAGAGGTAGAGAAGTACCAGCACCCTGGAAGAAGGCGGTGGTAATGGTAATATCTAAAGAGGGTAAAGATCCATCAGATCCAGCTTCATACAGGCCCATTTCAATACTAAACCATGATTATAAATGGTTTATGTCTATAATGGGTAAAAGAAAGGCAAAAGTGATACCAAAATTGATAGATATGTATTGGTGTAGTTTTGTGGAGGGAAGGCAAACATTTGATAATATTAAAAGAACATTGATGATCCAGAGGGAAGCAGAATGTAAGAAAATACCACTGATATGGGTGGGTCTTGAGGCAGAGAAAGCATTTGACATAGTAGACTGGGACTTCATAAACAGGGCAATGGAAGCATTTGCTTTCCCTGATAAAATTATAAGGTTAATTAGGAGTATATACGAGGGATCGGAGGTGAAAATTAAAGTGGGTGGGGTCCTCTCTGATCACTTCTGCTTGAGTAGAGGAACCAGGCAGGGCTGTCCGCTTCCCCTTTGTTGTTTACATTATATTTAGAACCATTGGCAAAGAAAATAAAGGACTCAGAAATTCAAGGATATAATTGGTATGGTAGTCAGGAAAAGCTGGCTCTATTTGCAGATGTTATTATTTTATGCATGACAAAACCAGAAATGAACATTACAGTGTTGTGGAACATTTTAAGACAGTTTCAGAACTTCTCAGGGTACAACACTAATGAAGCTAAAACAAAGGCAATAGGAGTAAATTCCACACACAAACACACACACACACACACACTGGTCCAACAATATCCGTATTTATGGGGACATGATAAAATTAAGTATTTAGTAGTATGGATGAGAAATGACTCTGCGGTTGCAGCTAAGGATATGTGGGAATAGACTTAACAGAAGATAATACAAAAACAAGAAGCTTTGTTATATGGATAAGGATACTACGACACAAGCAATTTTAGTCACTTTAGTCTTATACACAGGTCAGGCATATTTTTACCAACCAGAGGAGAAGCTGTGGATAGCAATTAAAAAAGAGTTGAAGAATTTTATCTGGGAAGGGAAGACAGCAAGGGTCAAGTGTGATAAGCTGATTCTTCCAATAGAACAAGGCGGACTAGGGTTAATCAATTTGAGGGGATATTTTAGAGCAACACAGTTAAGGCTCTTATACATAGCACAAGCAGAAAACTATAATTCAAAGTGGAAAGGAATGATGATGAAATGGGGGAAGCTGAAGAAATAAGGAGAGACTGGGATTTTAGATGCAGACTCTTAAGGAGAACAACAAAAATCTTACAGAATATTGTATTCATAAAATAGCAGGGAGTATTCTAAGAACTAAACCACAAGAATGGAGAAAAGAGATTTTGCCAATAAGGATGACTGTTGTTAGGGATATAGATAACAGGCAAGAGGGGGGCTGGAATTTATTGGAGAAAACTGGCAAAGGAACAAAGGTATTGGGAGCAAATAACTAGAAAGGGAAAGGTAACAGAATGGGAAGAAGTCAAGAATTTATTTGGACTATAGGTTAGAGTTTGCTTTCCCTATCAAGGATTGATATCAGAGTATAGACAAAGAAAGAAACAGGGGGGGTCCTAAATGAAAGACCAGCACTGGTAGAATTTTAACAGAATCTAGAACAGAAGCTGCCATTAAAAAAGGGATACTTACTACAACATATAAAATATATTGCATGATAATTATAAAAATCAACCAGAGGAGCTTAGAAAGGATTGGGAAGAGAGATTGGATAAGCAATTCACAAACAGACAATGGGGGGGGGGGTATATGTATATCTTCCAAATATGCAACAAAGTCTAGAAAATTTAGGATCTTTGAAGTCTACTTGGAGCATAAAAATACCTATGTAAACACTTTCAGGCAAATCATTTTTCCTCAGGTGGATAGCAAATGTTGGAGGTGTGACAGGCAAGAAAGAGATGGCTGGGAACATATTTTTAGGAGCATAATGAGATGGCCGACTTTAGGGATTCCCTGTGAACTGCTCTGTCAGAAATGGTAGGTGAGTGGATTGGATTGACTGGGGAGATGATTTTTTGAGCAATAATATAGATTCAAAATTGCCTAGACATAGTAAAGCCTTGCAGAGTCTAATTATGGTGGCTGCAAAAAAAAGCAATTACTAGAAAATGGAAGTCTAGACCAACTTTACTAAAAGTAGTGAATATAGTAACATTGATAAAACAACTGGAATTGGGATCTTTAGAAATGGGATGGAGCAAACTACATAGAAAAAATGGGAATTGTGGGAACAATATATGCAGAAAAGGAAGGAGGTTTAAGAGGCAGGATTTGAATGAGCCATGTAATGCTTAACCGAGAATGACTGGTGATAGATATTGTGTAAATTAAAATGCTTTTCCCCAATATACTGTGTGTACAGTAAAAGGAAATGTGCAAGGCCAAACAGCAGTTTTCAAAATAATATGGTTTGCTTTGCATGAACAGTTACATGTTCAGCTTAGATATTAATAACATATAGCTGTGATCTCATGGTGTCCTGTTATAAAATAAGGATGTATCATTGTTTTTACATTACAGAGACTGCTTCATCTAAAATACCATGAACTTTTGCATATTAGTAACAGAAAGAGACAGCTGCATTACAGGAAATCTTTCCATATCAAAAATATCAAAAATAACACTTCAGCTGTAGATAGCAATTAAAAAAGAGTTGAAGGATTTTATCTGGGAAGGGAAGACAGCAAGGGTCAAGTGTGATAAGCTGATTCTTCCAATAGAATAAGGCGGACTAGGATTAATCAATTTGAGGGGATATTTTAGAGCAACACAGTTAAGGCTCTTATACATAGCACAAGCAGAAAACTATAATTCAAAGTGGAAAGGAATGATGATGAAATGGGGGAAGCTGAAGAAATAAGGAGAGACTGGGATTTTGGATGCAGACTCTTAAGGAGAACAACAAAAATCTTACAGAATATTGTATTCATAAAATAGCAGGGAGTATTCTAAGAACTAAACCACAAGAATGGAGAAAAGAGATTTTGCCAATAAGGATGACTGTTGTTAGGGATACAGATAACAGGCAAGAGGGGGGCTGGAATTTATTGGAGAAAACTGGCAAAGGAACAAAGGTATTGGGAGCAAATAACTAGAAAGGGAAAGGTAACAGAATGGGAAGAAGTCAAGAATTTATTTGGACTATAGGTTAGAGTTTGCTTTCCCTATCAAGGATTGATATCAGAGTATAGACAAAGAAAGAAACAGGGGGGTCCTAAATGAAAGACCAGCACTGGTAGAATTTTAACAGAATCTAGAACAGAAGCTGCCATTAAAAAAGGGATACTTACTACAACATATAAAATATATTGCATGATAATTATAAAAATCAACCAGAGGAGCTTAGAAAGGATTGGGAAGAGAGATTGGATAAGCAATTCACAAACAGACAATGGGGGGTATATGTATATCTCCCAAATATGCAAGAAAGTATAGAAAATTTAGGATCTTTGAAGTCTACTTGGAGCATAAAAATACCTATGTAAACACTATCAGGCAAATCATTTTTCCTCAGGTGGATAGCAAATGTTGGAGGTGTGACAGGCAAGAAAGAGATGGCTGGGAACATATTTTTAGGAGCATAATGAGATGGCCGACTTTAGGGATTCTCTGTGAACTGCTCTGTCAGAAATGGTAGGCGAGTGGATTGGATTGACTGGGGAGATGAGTTTTTGAGCAATAATATAGATTCAAAATTGCCTAGACATAGTAAAGCCTTGCAGAGTCTAATTATGGTGGCTGCAAAAAAAGCAATTACTAGAAAATGGAAGTCTAGACCAACTTTACTAGAAGTAGTAAATATAGTAACATTGATAAAACAACTGGAATTGGGATCTTTAGAAATGGGATGGAGCAATCTACATAGAAAAAATGGGAATTGTGGGAACAATATATGCAGAAAAGGAAGGAGGTTTAAGAGGCAGGATTTGAATGAGCCATGTAATGCTTAACCGAGAATGACTGGTGATAGATATTGTGTAAATTAAAATGCTTTTCCCCAATATACTGTGTGTACAGTGAAAGGAAATGTGCAAGGCCAAACAGCAGTTTTCAAAATAATATGGTTTGCTTTGCAAGAACAGTTACATGTTCAGCTTAGATATTAATAACATATAGCTGTGATCTCATGGCGTCCTGTTATAAAATAAGGATCTATCATTGTTTTTACATTACAGAGACTGCTTCATCAAAAATAACATGAACTTTTGCATATTAGTAACAGAAAGAGACAGCTGCATTACAGGAAATCTTCCCATATCAAAAATAACACTTCAGCAATGACGTTTATATCACATGGACTGTTGCTTCTCAAAACTAACATGGATTTTTGCATATCAGCACTTTGGAAAGAGACAGTTGCATCACAGAGACTTTTTTATATCGAAAATAACATTTTAGCAATGAAAAAAGGAGATGTTAGAACCACAGGGACAGTTTTATCTTAAAAATAACATGGATTTTTGCATAACAGAAATGAGAAAAATAACATGAGCTTTGCATGATGTTTGCATCCAAAATAACATGAGCATTGCATTACAGGGGCTTTCCAAATATCAAAAATAACAGTGTTTAAAGTATATAAAGTACACAATGCTTGTTTTTCATTCAGTGACATTTTTACTGAGAGTGCATCAGTATCATAATCTGTCTAGCTGTGTTATAATATGAATTGAAATAGCTCTGAAATAAACTGTTTGGCAAGAATGTGTTGGGAGAAAAATAAAGTATAACAGATACAGTAGTACGGAGTTTGTCTGGTCACTTTTGGACATTTTCTACAATGGCATTTTCTTCAGTGGCGAGCCTTGGCCAGTGCCTGTAACCATATATCTGTTACCAGCAGTTAATATTACAGAGGGGCCCTACTACTTACTACATTAGTTCAACAGACTGACAGTTCCAGTGCTTTAACAGAGAAACAGTTCCAGTTCCAGTACTTCGTTGGTGGACACAGAGCACCGCCGTGGAAGCTGTCCTGCGTCAGACCACCTACAATTAGTCTGTAGAGAAACACCGTCCTTTTCCAGATTGACTTCAGCCTGATCACCTGCATGTCTTCTGCATAAATTATGGTACTTTCTTCACAGTTATAACACGGATGCAAGTACAGACAGTTAACTTTACAGTGCCCACATATTGTCTATATAAATTTACATGGTTCAATCTTCTGTGTTAGACAAGAAATGTAAATCTGAAATATTATATTATAAGTGATGTATAATGTTTGCAACTACAGTTGTTTCAATGGTGTCTGTGATGTATAATGTTTGCAACTAAAGTGGTGTCAGTGGTGTTTGTTTTTCATTTATATAAATGTAAGATTGCCTATGTCATACATACTAATTTAATAAAGATGTTTATTGAAATAAGTACTACAACAACAACAACAACATTGAAAAAAGGCAGAGGGAGAAAAAAGATAAAAAAAAGTAGTGCAAGACAAATTCAACACAGTTCTTTGATAATGAATGCTAAACAGATGGAATTGATACACAAGAACTATCATTATGTAATGGTGTTAATATGGGGGCTAGACCTAAAGAAAATAATACTCTCCCTTTGGTTTTTCTGAAACTTCCACTACAAATTCCCACAATGAGAAACACAGAATGAATAAGATCTCAGAGCAGGGGGGGGAGGAAGAAATGGAGATTCTTGATGGAATGGAGAAACTAACAGGGGTGGAGCAAATGGCAGCAGAGGTAGATACATTGTTTGTTATCCTCTCTTAATTTGTTAACTTTGCATCAAAGTGCTTTACTGAATAGAGGTTTAAGTTTCATACCAGCTGCACCTTCCCAATTAAGTGATATAGTACTAAGCTTTAAATTATTTGGATGTAATTTCATGTTAAAAGCTTTGCATTGGCATGATAACTTAACTTTTCCAAATATATTGCAAAAGCAGAGTACATTCATATCACAGAATACAACTGTTCTAGACACTTTTATATAAGCCTGCAAATTAAAGATTTCACAACAGTTGTGTAAACCAAGGCACCACTTTCATAATTTAAGCAAGGAAGAAAGAGAGGCCTTGCATTGTTTAAAAGAGAAGAGA